>NW_011888948.1:4363372-4404519 GCF_000151845.1 Pteropus vampyrus
ATATTATATATATCTCCACATAAATAATGTAGGGACCTTGTTAAAATGCAGGCTTTGATTCAGAAAATCTGGGGTGACTCCAAGATTCTCCATTTCTAACGAGCGTCCAAGTATACTGATGCTCCTGCTACATGGACTGTATTTTTAGTAGTAAGAATTTTAGTGATTTCAGATCCTACTGTAATGCAGGTATAATTTTCACAATTTCTAAATGAATATCTACTTACCAAAACCACTAAAGCATCACTTAAAGTGGCAGTTCTCAAGTTTTTTGGTCTCAAACCTCATTTATCATCTTAAAATTTTTGTGGAAACTAAAAAGCATATATCTATTTATATTTGCCATATTTGAAATTAAATCTAAGAAAAATTTAAAACACAAGATCCTATCAGCGTATATCCTATTATTTATCAGAATGATATCATTCCACATCAGAAAGCCTCAGGAAAACTCCACTATACACTCATGAGAGAATGGGAATGAAAAATCAAATAATGCCATATTATTATTATGAAAGGAACTGCTAAATTAAGACATTTACTTTTCAGTGTACACAGTTGTACTATGAACTCTACAAAATAAGTCAGATAGCAATTTATAGTCTCCTAATTCACTTAAAGATGCACTTACTGGGAACCTGACCACACATAAATCAGCCTGTTTACTGTCCAGGCCCACTCATTAAAAATGTACAATTAAAGCTTTGGGAACTGATTAAAAATACCAAGCTGAGCCCTATCCAAAAACAATTAAATTAGCATCTCTGAATATCAGTATTGTTTAAAAAGTTCAACAGGTGATTCCAATGTGCAGCCAAGATTGAAAACCATTGGGTTAAGAAGGCAGGCTAGAAATAACAGAAGCTCAAAGTAGAAGTGTAAACATAGGGCAGCATTGCTTAGTGGAGTCAGATGGGCCAGGTTAGACTCTTGGTATTAACGCTAACTAGCTGTATGATCTTATGCAATGTGCTTATCTTCTCTTATCTTCAATGTTCTTAAATTAAAAATTTAAATTGCATAAATTGGGTTAGTAATTGTTCCATCTTAATAGAATTAATCTGAGGATTAAATGAAGTAAGGCATGGAAAGCACAGTTCCTGGAACATGGTAAATGTTCATTAAATGTTATAGAATTATGATTGCACTGCAGAATCTTACCAGATAAGATGCGAATTATGCAAGTTTTGCAGGGTGGGAAGTAGAGTGGGAATGTGTCATATGAACATTGGAGGGAGACAAAATTAATTTGAAAGCAATTACAACTCTCACTATTGCCCCCAAATAAATTGACTTAACATAGTTCAGGAATGTGATTCAATAGGGTATTTTTGGTTTTGTTTCTTTAATCCTTGATGGAGAAAGAGACCTACACCAGCAGATTTGGCTGGACCAAAATGTTTTTTGGCTACTGTTGATGGGTTCTGAAAGGGTTTATTGATCTCAAACACTAGAGCTTTCATGTTCTGAGAAGAGAGCTCCTCTGAAACCATGAAAGCCAGGCTAGCTATACTGCATAAACAGTCCAGTTTACTGGGGCTTTTTATTTATTTTTATTTTTTTATTAAGTTTATTGGGATAACATTGGTTAATACAATTATATAATTTCAGGTGTACATTATAATTTGACATCCATATATTCTATTGTGTGATTACCGCCCAAAGTTCAGTTTCCTTCAGCTACCATATATTTGATCCCTTTTACCCAACTCACCCTACCTCTATACCCTATATTTAACTCCCTTTACCCTGTCTACCTCTCCCTTCCTCCTCTACCCTCTACTCTCTGATAACCACTAGTCCATTGTCCATGTCCTTAAGTCTCTGTTTGTTTGTCCTGCTCATTTGTTGCTTTTAGGTTTAGATCCCATGTATAAGTGATATGTGATTTTCAACATTTTCTGTCTGGTTTATTTCACTTAGCATGATTATCTCAAGGTCCACCCATGTTGTCACAAATGGCAGTATTTCATCTCTTCTTATGGCTGAGTAATATTTCATTGTATATATGTACCACAGCTTCTTTAGCCAATCATCTATCGTAGGACACTTCGGTTGCTTCCATGTCTCGGCCACTGTGAATAATGCCACTATGAACATTGGTGTGCAAATATCTTTTCGGATATGGGTGTTCAAGTCTTTGGGGTAAATATCCAGCAGAGGGATTGCTGGATCATATGGTAGATCAATTCTTACATTTTTGAGGAACCTACATACTGTTTTCCATAGTGACTGTACCACTTTGCAGTCCCTCCAGTAGTGTATGAGGGTTCCTTTTTCTCCACATCCTCTCCAACATTTGTTACAACTTGCCCTGTTGACTATAGCTATTCTAACAGGTGTGAGATGGTATCTTATTGTGGTTTTGATTTGTATTTCCCTAACAGCTAGCGACGTTGAGCATCTTTTCATATATTTGTTGACCATTGTATGTCCTCTAGGGAGAAATGTCTGTTCAGGTCCTTTGCCCATTTTTTAATTGGATCATTTGTTTCTTTTATTGTTATTGAGTCATATGAGTTCTTTGTATATTTTGGATATTAGGCTCTTATTGGACGCATTGCTGGCAAATATATTTTTCCATTCGGATTGGCTGTCTCTTTACCTTGTTGATGATTTCTTTTCCTGAGCAGAAGCTTTTGAGTTTGATGTAGTCCCATTTATTTATTTTTGCTTTTACTTCCCTTGCCTTTGAGTTCAAATTCATTAAATCCTCTTTAAGTCTAAAGTTCTTGAGTTTAGTTCCTATGTTTTCTTCTATGCATTTTATTGTTTCAGGTCTTATAGTCAGGTCCTTAATCCATTTTGAGTTCATTTTGGTGTGTGGTGATAGACAACAGTCTAGTTTCATTCTTTTGCAGGTAGCCTTCCAATTTTCCCAGCGCCATTTATTGAAGACGCTTTCCTTTCTCCACTGTATGTTTTTGGCTTCTTTGTTGAAAATAATTTGCCCATATCAATATGGGTTTACTTCTGGACTCTCAATTCTGTTCTACTGGGCCGTGTGTCTGTTTTGCAGCCAATATCATGTGTTTTGATTACTGTTGCTTTGTAGTATAATTTGAAGTTGGGCAAAGTGATGCCTCCAAACACGTTATTTTTTCTCAGGATGGCTGTGGCAATTTGGGATCTTTTGTACTTCCATACAAATCTGATGATTTTTTTGCTCTATTTCTTTAAAAGATGCCAATGGGATTTTGATGGGGATTGTATTAAATCTGTATTATGCTTTTGGTAATATGATCATTTTAACTATGTTGATTCTTCCAATCCAAGAACACAGAATATCTTTCCATTTCTTTGTATCTTCTTTGATTTCTTTTAATAGAGTCTTGCAGTTTTCATTATGTAGGTCCTTCACATGTTTCATTAAATTTATTCCCAGATATTTTATTCTTTTTGTTGCAATTACAAAAGGAATTTTTTCACTTCTTTTTCTGATACTTCATTATTAGAGTATAGGAATGCTATGGATTTTTGAACATTGATTTTATATCCAGAGACTGTATTTGTTGGTTGTTTCTAGTAGTGTTCTTGTGGAGTCTTTAGGGTTTTCAATTTACTGTTAACATATAAATTGCTTTGATGTTAACGAAGAAAATATGGATCAGAGGCTGCTATTCATAAATAAAATATTTGAGTAAGAGGCAAAACCACTGCAGAGTTAATTTGTCTGTAAAGTCAAAAAGAACCAAGAGAAATAAATAGAAAAGCTGGTGTCAGCATTAGGTAATACTTTGGACAGATGGCAATTACCTGGTTAATTTAGTCAGTGTGGAAAAATTCATAAACCCTTTCAAACTTTCTATCCACACTGACTGAAGTATTCAAACAATTAACAAATCTTTGCATTGTGTTGGGTAGATGGATAATGTTCAAAATCTGTAACAAAATGGGATAGCATGACAAAAACGGTAAGTACAGACCAACAATCAGAACAGATATTTGCCCAATTAGATCCGATGTCTTTTATAAATATGTACCTATGTGTGTCCACTGACTATAGCACTGGGGTATGTACCATCCCTTGTTTCTTCTTTCCTACCACCCCTCCCAATGAAAATTGACTCTTCACCCAATGAAAATTGACTCTTCAAGATATTTTATCTAAAATTTTGACAATCCCAAGTGGCTCTCTGCACTCATCATTTAACCACTTAACAACAACAAAAATTTCTCCTTTTTTTTTTTTTTTTTTGCTGCAGAGATATCTGAGAGGAAGAAAAGATTTTTTAAATTACTAATATTAATGCTGTAAGTCTTCAAAATTCGTCATTTAAAATGCCACTGAAATTGAAGAGAAACAGGAGAGTGAACAAGAAGAAATAGAAATGCAAACTTTATCTATGGCAAACTAGGAAATATATGCAATCATGAAATATAGTACATTAGAAAAGCTGACAAAAGCAATAAAATTAAGATATCAAGAGGGAATGCTCAGAGCTGCATATCTCAGAGCATCAACAGTGTACAGTGTTATGAGATTTGTACCTTAAAGGGACAAAACCAATCATCTCTTGTTTGAGCCAGGAAGTATAGATACTCTTTGTAGCTTCAGAAAGCATGGAAAGTAATTTGAATGAGGAATCACAGAGACAAGAGACTTTGCAGGGAATAGCCTATCAATGAAACTAGGAGACAAAATACTGAGTACAGTTAGAAAGAAAGAGATAAAGTTTCAGTGACTCTCCCTTACATACACACCCTGAATATTAAGATTTCGACTAGCTGAAACATGGCACTGATTCTTCCACATAAACCTGTCATAAATGGCCACTCTAGAAAGAATTTATCTACTTCAAAGATTCCACAAAAGGAATGAAAGGGATTAAACAGAAATTTAAAATATACAGAAAGCACTTAAATCAGAAAAAGAAAGATTGCATTCAACAAATGAGAATTGTAACTAAATATATCACTGAAAAATTGTTAAATCTTCAAGAAGCAACCACTTCTCTAAATCAAGAGCATAGATCAGAGATATAAGACCTCACAGAAGTTTTGATAGGACAGTAGAAGGAAATAAAGTATATGCTGATATAACTCAGAAAAAAGTGAAATTAAAAACTAAAATTCTCCCATAAACAAAGGCTAAACTGAAATCAAATGGAACCAATATCCTTAGGGTACCAAGAGATGACTGTATCAGGCAATATATTAAGCCTGGTACGATATTTGCCACAAATGGAGATATTTTAATTATCCCTTCCACAATTCTATCTCTGTCAATTGAAGTAAGGAACTTTTGTGGAAATACAAAGGGGAATTATAAAGTTTAAGAAAAAAGAAAAGAGTGACAGAGAAAAACTTGTTCAATAAATGAATCTTTAGAACTTACTTTTCTTCAGTTCATTCTTTCTTTTAACAATCTGCAAAAATTAAAGTCATTTAGAAAATAAGACGTGTTTAAGACAAGAATATCAATAACAATAATACTAATAAAAATAATAACAGCTAACACAGTTGGTGCTTGCAGTTTGTCAGATACTGTTTTAAGTGTTTTGAGTATATTTATTCATTTAATCCTCACAGCAGTCCTACATGCTCTATGTACATATCACTCACTGTCTGCATTTTTCCAAAGAGTAAATCTGATTTTACAATTGGTTCATACCTCACATTTCCATTCAGTGAAGAGTTATAGAGTATAGTATAGACAGGGCAGATGATAAAACTATCTGGCCATGTTTCTACAAGCCAGGCAAAATTTTCCAAGATGTTGTCACCTCCTACACCTGGAATGGTTCCAGAAGCACAAGGTCCTACACAGGTCATAAGATGATGATGATGGCCCCTCGAGTGACCTGACCTTGAGCAAGTGTCAACATTCAAAGACAATGTTTCTGATGGTGTAATTTCCTGCTTTGAATGCTCTACATTCCTGAACATTTGCAGTGAGGACTAATATAAAGATTTATCCAGGACCATATACTGAGTACCATGTGGTGATGAACTAGTAAAAATGGAGAGGGCAACTGGGCGCTCTGCTTACACCTGATCATTGCACAGTGGTGACAGCTGTCATGAAAGGAAAGCTTTAAATATGGCGCTTTGAGTAAATTTTGCTCCATAATATCTTTTCTCCACATTTCTGTCCTAAGTGCCTGAAATTCCACAAGGAAGCTTTGCTGTCTGCTGTCTGCCTACTCTACTTTTTAAATGAAAATAAAATTATATATATACACATATGTATATACACAAAACACTAAATAGAAGAGTGAATTATTTTTTAAAAGCAAAAACATAGACGTCAGGGGCAGATATTTGTTCTATACTTTACTACACCCGTCAATACTTCTGTGTGACCAACTCGACATATTACTGAGTTTATTTCCTGATCTGTGCAATGGGATTATTGATTCTTATTGCATAGGTTTTTTTTCTGTGTGTGAGAATTAAATACAGACACACATACACTCTACTTGATACAGAATCCAGTTAAATGTTAAAGTATCCAGTTAAATGTTCTACTAACATCAGTTTCCTCCTACATTTTCCTATCCAATTAACCCCCATCTTCTTGGCAGGCGATGCGAGAGCACTTTCCTGAAACCAAACTTGAACATCTTGCCTGAAACTGGCCTTTTGTGCAATGACCACCCACGCACACCCTTTTGTTCACTCAACTCCTCTAACCCTTGACCCAGTCTACTAACTACAGTTCATAGTGTGGTGAGGCAATCTCACATCGAAAGGGACATTTCCTACCTTAAAAAAAAAATGGGCAGAGAACCAGAAGACTTATGGTGCCTTCTATTTCCCATCTGTAAATTTCTCAAAACACTTTCCAGTAAACAATCTTTTAAGGTCCATAATGTCATTAATAATATTAAGTGTCTTAGTTGCCTTTAGTACTTAAAATGAAATAGTGTCTTAAGAATATAGTCATGGGCTTATATATGGGAGGCAGTGTGATCTGTCTTCTTTCTATTTACATGCATGCTAGGGATTATAGGAATCAATCTGTCATTCAACAAGGAAAAGTTTTGCTTGAATTCAGTAATGAGTTAATAGTGCTGCTGTGGGTAAAATCCAGTGTCACCTCCAGAATCTGGAGACCTCAATTCAGCAGGCCTAAAGAAAATGGCTATTCCTGAGAGCACTTTATAGCATGATTCTGTTTCACGTTTGTCTAAAATTCTGTAGCTGTAAAGTTGAATCTTACAAGTGCAAGTATAAGTGAATACAATTTTCTTTCTATAAAACCTGTTTCAATATCACTTATCCTTACTGAGGTGATCGTTTTCTAGACATGTGATTTTTAAACTGTCCAGTCTTGACATCTGTAGAACTGTGTCTCTCCCCACCCCCACCCCCTTTCAATAAATGCAGCAACTCCCATTATCATCATCAGAGCCACATGCCCTTTTCCGGGCTCCCACTATTCTTCTTCCTCTCCATGTCAGATCAATTAAAACAAGCAGAGCCAGTGTTGCAGCCACCCTCTTTATCAGCCTTCACAATCCTTCCTCTGCCTATTCATGCCCTGCAGAGGTCTGGACCAGCTTCCTGTAATCTCGGAGGGGAAAATTTCTCCCTTCTGAGCCTAGTTGTTTTGAGTAACTGATTTCCTCCTCTCCTCTCACAGTTTATATTGCTTCCTTTGCTCAGCCTGCTAACCCTCCTCCAAAGGTAAGGAGTCTCTCTAAGCCCTAGGATTTCAGCCTGCTTCTTTCTTTGTTTCCTGCTGTCAGTGCAGGATTTCCTGAGCCAGGGATGTAGAGTTGGGGCTCTACCTTTGACCACATCTCATAGGGACCATCTAACTCTCTGTACAGAACATTGTATTTATATCCCAGATATCCCAGGGCACTGAGGTCAGTCTCTACTTTGATATATCATTTCCTTCATTCCCCAAAGCTGAGCAAAGCAGAAAACCCTTTATCCTCCAAGTACTCAAGCTCCTGTTCTCTCCTTGCTTTGATTTGAGGTTGGTCTTTCTGCTTCAATCCCTAAGCTGAAGATTTAGTTAAAATTTAAGATAAGCGAATAGCTAGAAAATCAAAATGTTATGTGAGATATAATCTTCCAACTGAAATCTATTCTGAATAGCCTAAATATTTAAAACATTGACCAATTTGAAAATAAAAGGATTAGTAGATAAACTTGAATTAGGTTAAGTTCTTTGATCCTTTTTCTTTCTGATGGAGGGCTATAAGTAGACAGTTTTAACAATTTAAAATATGCATTGTATATGCAAGAAAACCCCTGAATAGTAACTAGAAATGTCTATAGAGATAAATCCATTTGGAATCTAGGAAGGAAACATTTCCCAGTGGAGACCCAATATAAAATACTAAATTTCTCACATGGTCCTTATAGCAGGAAATCCAGTCCCTCTATTCCTACAATCCCACCTCCAATTCCCCCACCTCCCTACTACATACCCTAGTATAGCCCAGAATTCCTGAGTGTTAACTAGAATCTGAAGGCAATTATCAGTTTTCCAGTCTTACTACTGGAGCAGAAACTCAGATGCATCTTTTGAGGTGACCTTCAGGGCTGCTGCAAAGCCATCATGCTGCCACATTATGGTCCAAAGAGGTCCTCTGGTAGCCATACAGATGGACAGTAGACATATGAAAAGATGCTCAACATCACTAATCATCAGAGAAATGCAAATTAAATCCATACCTGTCAGAATGGCTATCATCAATAAATCAACAAAAAGTGTTGGTGAGTATGCAGAGAAAAGGGAAGCCTCTTACTTTATTGGTGGGATTATAAATTGGCACAGCCACTATGGAAAATAGTTTAGAGTTTCCTCAAAAAAATTAAAAAATGAAACTACCTTATAACCCAGCAATTTCCTTTTAGTTATTTATCTGAAGAAATCTAAAATACTAGTTTAAAAAGATCTATGCACCCCTATGTTCATTGCAGCACTACTTACAATAGCCAAGATACGGAAGCAACCTAAATTACCAACCATAGACAATTGGATAAAGATGATATGGTACATATATACAATGAAATATTACCCAGGCATAAAAAGTGATATCTTACCATTCGTGACAACATAGATGGATCTAGAGGGTATTATGTTAAGTTAAATAATGTAGACAGAGAAAGGCAAATACCACATAATCTCACTTATATGTTGAATTTAAAGAACAAAATAAATAAACAAACAATACAGAAACAGACTCATAGATACAGAGAACAAACTGATGGTTGCCAGATGGAAGGGAGATTAGAAAGCTGGGTGAAAAAGGGGAAGGGATTAAGAAGTACAAATTGGTAGTTGCAAAATAGTCATAGGGATATAAAGTACAGCATAGAGAATATAGTCAGTAATATTATAATAACTATATACAGTGCCAGGTTGTTACTAGACTTATTAGGAGGATCACTTCATAAATTATGTAAATGTCTAACCTCTATATGGTACACCTGAAACTAATATAAAATAATATTGAATATCAACTGTAACTGAAAAAAAAAGTTAAGAAAACTGGTCTGGTTAAAGACGATGCCCTTAACTAAGGCCCATGGACAGGAAGGAACAGTGAGTTTCTCCAAATAAATTCCCCAAAAAGGTAGAAAGAGAGGAACTTATGGACTGGCTCTTACCCTGAATCAGCTGTTGAAGGAGAGAGGGTGTTTGAGGAGCCCTCAGAGTGTGAGTGCTAGAGTATACCCCCAGGGGAAGTCTGATGACCCAAGACAGTGCCTGACAAAATGAGTCTGAGAGTGTTAATATGTTGGACTCAGGCTCATTTGGTTGTGGGCACCCTTACATGAGCATTGTACTGGGAAGAGGGAGTTGAGCTTGATGAATTGCCATGGATTGTGCAGAAATTGGAGTGAAGGCCTAGTTTCAGGCCCGTAGCCTTGGTCATGATCAACTGCAATATGCTTCATCCCCATGGCTACTCATGGCATGGCATGGAGATTAAACTGAGACAGATTCTGGGTCATTTGTTGGTGTGAAGATGGAGTACAAATTGGGGACAATATTTTGTAGTATCACATATCTGGTCAGCTAAATTTAGTTTGAATTGATCTGTAGTCTAAGAAGACCTCTTGAAAGCATTGTCCTTTCAATATAATAAGCATATAAGTAATGACACCAATTATAACATCATTTTAAGACAGAAAAGACATAGTTCCTGACTATAAGAGTTTAACACAGAAGAGAGTAAAACAATTTTAAAATAAGCTCTTGTGTTCACTTATGACACTGAGAATTAAAAAAAAAGAAAAACTAAAATTAAAAACATAACAACAACAAATATTCATGTAGTAATTTAAAAAGCTAGGCTTTTATGTTGCTGAGAGCATTGATAAATTTCTAAAAACATGCCACCCAACTAGTTCGATGGTCACCATGCTCTTGTCAATGAGGACCTTTATTTCTATTGCAGGAGAAAGGTTTCCTGACAATGAGCATAGGTTTGAATGATACAGCTTTGTCTCCACCTGCAGGAATGAAGAGACTGAATTTTTTTTTTTTGTTATTAGAAAATATGTAAGGCCTCTAAGAGCACCATTAAAATACTAAGTATAATCAGTACTCAAGTTTTACTATAGATTCTTCCATAATAAAGTAATAATTGGATCAATAAAGGATCAATTAAAAGAGAAACATAATGTGGACCACTATGCTTGTTTTTATAACTTCTTATTGAACTATAATATACACAGAGAAAATTTCACAATCATTAATTTATAGCCTGATGAACTGTCACAAAGTAAACACACTGGCAACCATCATCCAGATCAAGAAACAGGACATGAACAGCAACCTAAAACTCCCTCACAAACCGCATTTATTTTTAAAGCCAGGATTCAAAACTTTAGTCTTTGATCTATCCATCAGTACATCCAAAAAGAGAAAGGAAGCCATAGGCTACAGACAGACACTTGCCCGCTGAACATCCTGGTCCAAGAGCTGCTCCTGAGAAGGCCACTGTTAACCTTGCTGAGATGGGGAGAAGACAGTAGCTATCCAATTTTCTACAGCTCCTGCTCTCGCCATGGCTCCGAACATGATCAGCTCATGCTCAAGGATAGGTCTAGCACTCATTTTTCATTAAGTAAGATTCTATCATAAGACTGTCCAAATGAAAACAAGGCAGAGATTGAGGTTTGTCCTCACCCAAACCCATTTCTTGTGTACTTCTTACAAATTGTCTGATCCAGACCAGAGTGGAGGTACCCACAGGTTATACGGTCAGCATGTCCAACAGTCTATACCCACGTCATGCAAGATATTAAACCCCTTTACGTATGGCCCAAACTACAACTTCTAACTAAAATAAATTTGCACCTGATTTAGGTTATCGTAAGCTGCCTATTGTCCAGTGCCTTAAAACTATTACTTCATATAGTTTTTTGGATCTTTAGTTGTTTCAAACAGGAGAGTACATCTAGTCCCATTAACTTTATCTTGGCTGGAATCAGGAATCTGCAGAGTTACATGCTGACAGTCCTCTGAAGGTTTTTAGAAATACAAAGCATTTGATTATTCTTACACTTTGCTATATAGTGGGTTTTGTTTTTTTTCTTTACTGAATATGTGTGGTTGGTTGTTTTATGACTGAAAAGTATATAGATATTTTCAGACTTAGATTTCAAAGCAATTAACAATTTTATCTCCCACTGATTCATCCAGGGAAGAACAAATTCACATTTTAATATTAGAAACCCAAGGGGAAAAGAAACAAGAAGAGAAGACAAGTAGAGAGGAAATTAGGAAACTTAACGAAATATGACAGTCTCTATTTTCCTTCCAGTTTTTAAAGTATATGTTAAAATAGATTGTTGGACCATTTCTAATATTTGCTAAAATCAGTGTAAAAATATATTTGGATGTTTGTCATTCAAAGAGTTAAGCCAAACTCTATGGGGGGACTCAAGAGGCTGGTGATCCTGCCAGGTGCTTTTGATAAAAGGGAGGTAACAATGTGTCTAGTACACACATATTGTGGGCACACTTCAGCTATTCAAACCCACACAGAGGAAATGGGAATGGAGGAGGGGAAAAGATGGGGCTTAGCAAATGAATAAAAAGAAAAAAATGGCTCAAAACTGTGCTATAGCTCTTCATGTGATGAAAGCCTCCATTGTGTAAAGCTGTGAGTCAAAATAAGGTTATTCAGCTATTTCAGACTGCATCTAAAATATGAAATAGTTCTATTTCAGCCATTTAGCTTCTTGTACTACAAAAAAAAAAGTCCTCCTTGTTAGCTTCCACTTTTTATCTATGACACAACTTTATTTCATATATTTAGGGGAAAATTAATTTTTTAAAAACATCTCTAAAATCAAATGGATTTGCATATTTCAGTGAATTGGGGTGAATGTTTGGACCTCATTTTATGTTTCCCAAGAGTCCTCCGACCCTCTAATAAGTGTCCAAGTATTATGTGAAGGGCAGCCCTCACCTCCTCTTCCCTTCTCTAAAACAGTTCCCTTCTGCGCCTGTCCCCACCCCCTAGGTCCTTCACCACCATCTATTTTCCTTGGATAAGAGTCTCACAGTGAATAGGACACATTTTTAACAGAGGAGAGAAGGGGTGGTGAAAGAGATTTAGAGGCCAAATGGGGCCCTTGGAGGAAAATGAATTCAGAATCGCTGATATAACTCAATGGCATTCAGTGTTGCAGAAAGTAATGAATGTTTTACTTAGTTAGCAACAGTTTATCCTGTGTTGTAGACTAATTGGAGACCATTTTCTAAGGAGAAAAGAGGAGTACATGGTTCACAGCCACACATCTGTGCATGGTGCTGAGCCATCCTTTCTTGTGTAGACTTTTGTACAAGCAAAAGACTGATCTTTGTTTCTCTGCCTGGTTTCTTGCATGGTATTCTTTCATAGGAATAAACATATGAAGAAATTAGGCAGTTTGTAATCCACTTGAAAAGTATAAATTTGCCTGAAAATTATGTACTATAACTTGATCATAGTATTCTACATCCAAATATCTTCAGACCTCCCTAAGTAATTGAGTGTATGTAAAATATTCAAATACTAATCCTGAAGATGAGTCTTCTATCAAGTTAGCTTAAAGTAAATAAATACCTTGAGAAATCATAGAGTCTCTTTTCTCATTTCTTCCAGATCAATCTGGATACTTGACCAGAGATAGTAATTTTCATTTGTTGTGTTAAAATCTATAAATTACTTCCCTCCAGATACTGCCTTTGAATAGAAGAGCCATTTCTTTCAGGAAAGGTCAGCCACCAGGGCATGCATGCTAGAGGGAAATATTTATGCTTCTTGGTAGTCTTGCTTCCCGTGGAACCAGTCATTACGTTGTTTTATATATTCAGAAGCAAAGTCCTGAACTTTTAACTTTAATTTGGTTAGATTTCAAGACTTGGGATATTTGGACACCTTATCAAATTACTTCTCTCTTTTTGGTCTTCTTTTTTTCTGATGTGAAGGCTATAACTGTAAGGAGTAGTTAGTGATTTTGGTTTCTAGTTTGAACTCAGTATATTTGTAAGTAAAAAATTCAAAACTCTCCTTGTTTAAACTTCTGACACATGTTCTCGAAATAGCACTGTGAATTTTGACTGAAGAAGTTAGTAAGTAATCTAAGATCTTAAAGGGGTTAAAATTCTATCCATTCCTTGGCCATCAGAAAGTTCCTTCCAATTTAGGAAATATTGTAACTTGCTTATACTAGGTACCTGATAAATATTTATTAATTTGATTTAATCTAAAATATTATCTCTAAGGACTGTTTGGTAGCCAGATTCTTGAATATTCCTGCAATATTTGTTCCTGATAGCTCAATTCTCAGAGGTGGAACTGGGATGGGTAATTTCGAAGTGATTTCTGGCCCCGGTTCCCTTTCTATGATGTCAGAAACACAGCTTTCGAGGTGACTTCAGGTCAGAGCCCTGGAGAAGCCCTTGCTCAATGCAGCCACCCTAAGAATCTGAAAGAACCTATTCAAGGCTTCTTGGATGGCTCCTGATGGCTTAGCTGAAATTTATGCCTCTGATGCTAGCAGTACTCCTAGGCATCTTTTGGTCTTCCTCATCTCCATGCCATTGAATCTGAGAAGTCACATAGTCTAGGTGGCACCTTTCCAGACCATTTACTCCATTTACTCTAGTAAGAAAAGAATAAGGAGGCTTTATAACAAAAACAAACAAACAAACAAACAAAAACATGCCGCCTGTCCTGGATCTCCAGCTTAGGCAACAACAGTATCTAGGTTCATCGAAGCCAACAGGAGGGTGTGAAAATAACTCTATTGCTTATAGGAATAATCAGCTCACAGGGAGCCCATGACTGATTCCAGCATATATTGTTCTTGCTTCCAGATTAGTCCTAACACAGGCCAAAGAGGTGTGGAATAGACTTAGTAATCAGCACAATTACTAATACTTATTGAGCACTCATTATTTATCCTTCACTGTTTTAAGGCTTTTACGTTAATTCATTTTATTCTTACAGAAGGCTAGAAGGCAGATACTAATATTTCTATTTTGCTGATGAAGACACTGGAATGCAGATATTTTCAATAAATTACCTAAGGTTACACAGTGCAATGGGTAAAACTGTGTGCACAATTCTTTGAAACTCTTCTCTTCAAAAAGTGGAATATAAATCTTGTCCTCTCTTGATTTGAATAAGACTCAGAGACTCAATTCTGATGAATATAATGTGGTAGAAAAGATGTCATATGCTTCTTCAGCTAGGGTAAAAGACATTGTTTCTTCTTCCTGGCTCTCTCTTGGATTGCTCACTCTGGGGGAAGCCAGGCATAATGTCTTAAGGATTCTCAGGCAGCTTGTAAAGAAGCCTACATGGGAGGACCAACAACCAGCACTAATATGCCTCCCATGAAAGTGAGTCCCCAGTCAAACTTGCAGATGAAAGCATCCTTATGATAGACTCTGAGCCAGAACTGCCTGGCTAAGCTACTTATAA
Organism: Pteropus vampyrus; assembly: GCF_000151845.1. Lineage (NCBI taxonomy): Eukaryota > Metazoa > Chordata > Mammalia > Chiroptera > Pteropodidae > Pteropus > Pteropus vampyrus. Next base: position 4,378,267 of record NW_011888948.1, read on the forward strand.
ATCTCCGACCTACAGAAACTAGGAGATAATAAATGTTTATTTTTTCAAACTTCAAGGTTTAGAATAATTTGTTACATCACCCAAATTGGCAAATAACTAATACACACAGCTTCTAAGTGTCAGTGCCAAGATCCAGAAGTCTGAAGGCAGGGCCCACAGAATATCATTATACAGTTCTACATCTGCTAATACAAAGGATATTATTTGACAAGCAAAGATTATGAAAAAAACAAAGTATTCAATAATTGGAAGGACCGTTTCATTCAAACTGCAGGAAATTCTGATGTGTTTTTAGACACTTAGAAATCCAATGATGGTAATACACACTCGTTTCCTTGGATATTCTAGATGAATGCTGGTCGAGGCCTTTTGCCCTATCTTAATTTTTTTAGACTCCAGGCAGACATTACCTATCTATTAGCACATAACTTCAGATAAGACTGTTACACTATAATTAATCAAATTACAATTCCTTTTAGAGCCATTTCTATCCTGAGAATATAACATTAACCAAATTGGATATGTATCAAACCTATTGACTTCATGTTTCAGCCCTCTTTTATAATCTATTACTTTTAGGCTGGGAGGAAAATATAAACATCTCATCCTTTAGATGACTTCTACAAGTGGTTATTTCCCATTATGTGTTGATTAAGACTGTTTAACTCTCAGAAGTTTGACTCTCTGCTGCCACCTTGTTGACACAGTAAATATTTATGTCCTCAGCACTGGGCTTTGCAGAGTGGATGATCAACGATGGCTCTTGTCTCTCTCCTATCACTCTCCAAATATACTAGTAAGAGAAATTTAGTCTTCCTCAGAAATTGTTGGAGAGTTGTCAGTAAACAACCATCATGGCTTCAGTAAACATGTATTCCCCATTACCCACTTTTCAGTATCAAGATACCTAGAACATCCATTCAGAGATTCATAAAGTACTTGGTAAGTTCCTAATTACTTACAATAAAAGAAGACGGATGGCCTTAAAGATACACCAAACAAGGAGAGCTAATTTAAGCCTGGAATCCCAGCACTCACTATCTCTCATCTGGACATAGGTCACAGTTCAGCCTCTCTGCCTCCTCTCCTGTATGTTTTCTACATTGCAACCATGTCAATCCTCTGCTTTAGAACCAGAACAAAGTTCAAGTTTCCCACTAGGTAATACATAACTTTCTACAGTCTGACCCTGGACTACCTTATTTCCCAACAATCCTCATGTTTTTCAACTTAATAATATTGAACTTTATGTAATTTCTTGAGCAATTATCTTCTCCAGCTCCACACTCTCATGATAACTCTATAAGGATTCAGCCTAGAGTTCATCTCATCTGGAATATCATCTTCCCACTCCACTCGACCTCAACCCTTGCACCTTCTTCTTCATGGTTGGAGTGGACTCTCATTCTCCAATGTTCCATTACTCTGATAGCCCTATGCACTGAGTATGCTGTGTTGACTGTATCTGTTTGAATGCTTGTACCCCAGCACATTATAAATTCTTTGACAACAATTGCAAGATCATATTTAACTTTGCATTCCAGATGCCTGGAGAATAGTAGGTGCTTAATAAATGAGATAATGTATACAAAGTATATAGCACAATACCTGACATAGTAAGTTATCCACTCATGTTGCTATTGTTAATTTGTTGAATGAAACGAATGGTCACTGCTCACCTATCCACAGCAAAAAAAAAAAAAAAAAAAAATTGCTTTTTTCCTGGCAACAACCTAATACATGAAGGCTGAATAAAAAGAAGAGAAAGACACTGCAAACACACATAGAAAACAATGAAGAATCTTAAGACACTAAAGATAAGCAATTAAATAAGCTGAATCAAATGTGATTAATTAGAAAAGTAAACAAAACAAGGGGAATTTGACAAACTTTCCTAGCAGGCCGGAGTCTTTACGAGAAGGCTTTGAAGGAAGTTGTAGATTCCCTACGGGTCAAGACACTAAAATCTATACCAGACAAACCACTTAACAGTGTGCAGCAGTCATTATCAGGGTCCTGGCTCAGTTGGTGGGTTTTTCATCTTTAATTTCTCTGATTAGTAAAATATTCATAATAAGGTGACAAAACATTTGTTATATCTTTTCCCATTTGTTTGTCTTCCTTTTTCTGAGGGAAAAGTGCACAGTATTAATATTTACTTAGTTGACATTACCAAGCAGGTAGACTGTGCAAGCTCAAAGTGGCTAATATTCAACAATAATGTTGGAAAAGATAGAGACAGGCATTTTACTGGAAACTTTTTTTTCACAACCTGATTATTTTGATTAGATCTATATCGGGAAAAAGAAATTCTTGGGGCAGATTGCTGCTGGGTGTTTGTTGATTTATTCTTTGAATAAAATTGGTCAGAATATATTTTCTTAAAATAACAATCCCACGTGACATACAAGTTGTACTTTATTACTTCTGCTCCCTCACCACCTCCTCCTCCTGCTTTTTCCTCTGTCCCTCTCCCCTTCTTTTTCATCTAATGGTTTCTAGAAACAAGGCCAGGCACTAGAATAAAAGAGTTGATATTACTATTGTAGTTTTTTTTTTTAAAAAAAGCTTTTTAAAGAGTTATATTTTTCCAACTCTGTTGATCAGAATTTTGCCTAAAAACTAGAAATAATTCTAAAAGATTGTTTTAGAATATTTCCAGGTTTCACTTTAACTGGCTTTTTAACTGGCTTTATCTTGTCTTATGTGTTAAAATGTAATACTACATTAAGAAATAACTAAATTATTAGAGTTTTTGAGTTACTTGAGCACTATCTTAGCATGTTAGAAATAAATGGAAACAGGGAGCCTCCAGTACAACCTTCTCATTTTAGTGATGAGGAAACCTAGTCCCTAGATGTACAGTAGGGCCACAAAGCTAGTGAATCAATGCCAGGATGAAACCCATATGTCCTCATTCTTTATCTAGAACTTTTCCCATTATAACCAAGATTAAGCGAGTAGGGACAATCAATTTGTGTCTTTTTCTTTTTTTCTTCAAGCTAAATTTCAACAATATAACTGTGATAAAAATAAGAACTGCTGACATCTAATTAATGCCTATTTCGTGTCCTGCATTATTCTACTTTTTATGTGTCTTAGTTTATGAGTCATATTATCATTATCCTTACCTTAGAGGAAATCGAGGAATAAAAAGGCTATATTACTTTCTCAGGGTAACCTACCTTAGATAACAGATGACATAGACAGGATGGAACTCAAAGTCTGGGAGCTCATGCACCCAACCATTATACCTAATGGCCTTAGCAAAGTAGACTTCCTCCAGGGCTGGGAGAGCAATGGAAGTGCCTATTCCCCTACCTGAGTGTTGGTATTTCATTGATTTTTCAATGTCATTGTTGTAGCTTTGCATCGAGAGCCCCTATTTTATATATCTCTTAATAATGCATTTGCAATTTCACCTCAGAATTTTCTGAATATAATCACATGGATTTTGCAGTAATACGAAAATATGAATTTTGCAAATCTTGCAACTTTGTAAACTACTTTGATGTAAAAATGTTAAAAAGTTTGCACCAAACTACTGATAAAAGTAAAATAATTATAAACAAGGTTTACAAAAGACCAGAATTAAAAAAAAAATCTTAGTATCCAAATTCACAGATCAAATAGAAGAGCTTTGAGTATAATGTAAGTTATACCAAACACTATAGTTCTCAGATTTTTTTCAAAACCACATTTAATGTCTTCTGTTCTAAACACCAGGAACATCTGGCCTAACAATTTATTAAAAATGGCTTTCTATTTTCAAAAATAAGCCTTCAAAATGTACATTATATTTATAAAGTTCGAACTTATAAGAAGTTTGGGAAAGAACAGATAATACAGAAGGTTTTAAAAGTTACAACTAAGGTTTCCTTTGGCAGACAACCTCAGGGTTTACTGGTGAACATTCTATAAATAGTGTGCTCTGATTGCCCTATTAATATAGCCAGGGAATCAGTTGGCTGAGCCACTTCCTGCAATTAGACAATCCCGCCCTGTGAACTGAGGGACCATTTGTGCTTGTACACTCAGCACACACACGTGGGTTTCCACCCAGCCACTTTACACTAATCTGCCCATACTTCCTTGAACTTTCATGTTCCTTTGTGCAATTATTTTTTCAAATTTTATTTTATTATTTATTAAAAATTATTAGGGTGACATTGGTTAATGAAATCAAATGTTTCAAGTGTGTTATTCAAAAATAAGTCATATATATTGTGTGTTTATTACCCAGAGTTAGATTTCCTTCCAATACCAAATATTGACACTTTTACCACTACCTCCCCTTGCCCCACTTCCCCCTGGTAACTCCCAATCCACCTCCGTGTCCATGAGTTTCTGATTGTTTGTCATGTTTGTTTGTGGCTTTCAGTTTCATATCCCACATATGAGTGATATCATGTGGTTTTCAACTTTTTCTGTCTGACTGATTTCTCTTAGCATGATTATCCTAAGATATGTTGTCGCAAATGACAGTATTACATCATTTCTTATGGCTGAGTAATATTCCATTGTATATATGTACCGCATTTTCTTTATCCTATCAGCTACCTTAGGACACTTCGGTGGCTTCCGTATCCTGGCCTCAATGAATAATGCTGCTGTGAATATTAGGGTGCATATATTTTTGTGGATAAATGTTTTCAGGAGTTTTGGGTAAATACCTTGAATTGCTGGATCATGTGGTAATTCAATTCTTAGTTTTTGAGGAACCTCCATACTGTTTTCCACAGTGGTTGTACCAATTTGCATTCCTACCAACAGTGTCTGAGGATTCCTTTTTCCCCACAACCTCTCCAACACTTGTTATTACTTGTTCTGTTTGATTATTGTCACTTTTTAGTATAATTTGATGTCAGGCAGAGTGATAACATCAGGCAGAGTGATAACTCCAGCCTTGTTTGTTTTTCTCAGGTTTGCTTTGGGTATTTGGGTTCTTTTGTGCTTCCATACAAATCTGATGATTTTGTGTTCCATTTCTTTAAACAATGCCTTTGGGATTTTGATGGAGATTGCATTAAATCTGTATAACGTTAAAAGTAATTTTGACTAAGTTGATTCTTCCAATCCAAGAACTTGGAATATCTTTCCATTTCTTTGTGTCTTCCTCGATTACTTTTAATAACATCTTGTAGGTTTCAATGCACAGGTCATTCAGATATTTTGTTAGGTTTATTCCTAGGTACTTTATTCTTTTTGCTGCAAGTGCAAAATATCTTTTTTCATTTTTTTCTGGAAATTCATTATTAGAATATAGGAATGCTATAGATTTTTGAACATTGATTTTGTATTCCAAAATTTTACTGTATTTGTTTGTTATTTCTAATAGTGCTCTAGTGGAGTCTTTAGGGTTTTCTCTATGGAGGATCATGTCATCTGCAAAAGGTGACAATTTTACTTCTTTCTCTATTTGGATGACTTTTTTTCTTTCTCTTGCTTATTTGCTCTTGCTAAGACTTCCAATATTATATTGAATAATAGTGGTGATAGCAGACAGCCTTGTCTCATTCTGTGTGATTAATTTTTAGGTTCATTTCAACCAATAGTTAGATATCATGGAGCAAACAGAAATGTCAATAGATTTATGATTTCCATTTCCAGCTGGACTAATTAGTACAGCATGATGGCTTTATGCAGGCTAACACAGCATTTCTTATTCTAAGAAATGCATTTACTTTTAAATAATACATATTTGATTATTAGGTAGATGGAACTTAACTCATAGGAAAGAATTAACCTATTTCCATAAATGTACCAACCTTAGAATAATCCTGACTGAAGTCAGACTGGTACAGAATTTCTACATTCCAGGGACTAACCTATTCTAGATAACTGATAAGTGATAGTGGCCCATCTCTTTTACTGACTGTGTACTGTCAATCTAAAATCAGACAATCTTCAGTTCAGAATTTCTGTTTTGTTTTCCTCCTGTTCTAATCAAAGCAGAGGTAGAAACAAATTATCAGCTTCTAATCATTGAAACTCATGGTGTCCTAGCCTCTTTTGTTGTTAGTGGAAAATGTATAAATGGCATTAAATCTCTTTGTTTATCAAAAGTCTCACGAATAACCTCCAGTGCTCAAAACTCTCGCTATTGGGGGAATACAGATCACATGAAGATCTCTCCCTTCAAACAGTTATGGAAGTCCATTTGGAAAGTGATCATTACTGCATCAATCCAGCCCTAAGCCTCTTTCCTAGGAACAAATACAATGGACCTTTGAACAATATGAGTTTGAACTGCACAGGTCTACTTACCACACATTTTTGTTTCAATCAATGCATAGAGTATTGTGAATGTATTTTCTCTTCCTATTGATTTTTTTGATAACATTTTCTTTTCTCTAGATTACTTTATAGTAATAATATAGTATATGATACATGTTATGTACAAAATTAGTTTAATTGATTATTTATATTATTGGTAAGGTTTCCAGTCAACAGCAGTCTATTGTGGCAGTCAAAAGTTATACATGAATTTTTGACTATGCAAGGGATCAGTGCCCCTAACTTCTTCATTGTTCAAGGTTCAAATGAATATGTAAATATCTCAAATGAGCTATACACTGGAAAGACAAATCTCCTTCCTCTGGTTGCCTTGGAGATGGATTTGGTATTTTTCTCTTCCTGGCATTAAGATGGATAGAGATTGGAGATGTAAGAACAACACATAGTAAACAGAACTGGCTATTATACCTGCCCTGCCATGGGGGAAAGTCCCTGAATCCGTTAGATCCTCTGAATTCTCATCTGAAAAACAGCTGTACCAATGTCTGCCTTGTGTAGCTGACGTGAAGGTAAAACATAAAATATACAAAGTGCCTGGCTTTAAATGGGTGATCTAGAAGGAAGACAGTCCTTGGGACAGTGACAGGAGTGCAGATGGTTACCAGATAGTCACTGTTCTGTGACCAGAGCTTCTAGCTAGAGTATTTGGTTGCTTTGGAAAACCTTTCAGTTCCTCAATAAAGTCAAAGGAACCCAAGGTCATTGGAAGAGAGGCATTTTTCTATTTTCTACAAAGATCAGAAGGTTAATCAGGTACTTATTTACTTGAGCTTTCTATAAGAGGTCAAGAATTGCACTCCTAGTTCAGGAAGGAGAGTCTGAGAAGAGTCCCTGAGCCAGGAAATAGATGTTGTGTGATGTAACACCATAGTGCCAGGGAGTGGCTTTAGAAAAGTATATTTCAGGTTTTACTGAGAACACTTATGACTCTTAATGACTAAGTCAGTTCAACTAATATTCATGGGCTGGTGTACCTGCAAAGAACACAAAGTAAGGCCTAGTTCCTGCCCTCGAGCAATAGAGAGCTGAGGAAATAGGTATATAAGCTCCCTGAGGGCAGGAATTATGTCTATAAGGAAAGAAAAGGCCCATGAGGTTGACTTGACTCCCTCAAGGGAGTGAAATCAGGGGTGAGATCATGACTGTCCTCCTGCAGAGATGAGATCAAAGCCTGGACCAATGCACTTCTTCACCTCTGTGCTCCAGGGTCTGGTCACAAGCTCACTGTAATGATAAGTGAAAAGACAGGGTAGAAGAGCAAGATCTCTCTGGAGAGACCTGAGGAAAGATTGAGGCTCATCCCCACATTATGTTCGTGCCCCTGGAACAAGCATACTTGTTGATCTTGTCTGGTAGCAACACAGTGTACAAAGTAAGTGCTGAAAATCTTGCAGCATGACTTGAATGGGGCAAGAGCCTTATATTATCTGTGGGAAATAACCCAGAAAGGCTGTTGGATGTGTAACTTGTTGAGTGATATTCAGAAGATGGGCCTCAAGTTGTTGGGCATTGGGGTGATTCTCACCCGTCAGCCTTGCATGGAATGACCCTAAGAGGTACGGTAGAAGCTTGCTCACTTGTGTGGGTGGTGGCTGTTTGCAGTCACACTCATGCCTGTACCAATTAGAACTGCCATTACTTGACATGAGAAGCAGTTAATGAGGAGCAGCTAATGCTCGAGCCCCAGAGAATGCAGATATTATTTTAGTGAAAGTGAACACTAAAAAGATGATTAATATTATCAAGGGAAGTCTTGTAGGCAGCAGAAGCTCTCGTGCAAAAGCCTCCCATCAATAAAGAATACAGTAACTATATACTTCAGTTATTATTAAACTTTTCAGTAATTAAACTTGATTGGGAGATATTAAAGCCTGTAGTCTTAAAGTTTTTTCATTATGAATAAGTTTTTCACAATTAATCCTTGAACTGTTCCACTTTAAAGCAAATATGACAGTGAACTTTGTTCAGTATAGACTAATGGCTATAGCCACCTCTGGAGACACAAATGGATTTCTTTTCTTCTTTTTTTTTTTATATAATCAAGTGGATTATATTAAATAATTTAGAAAGGAAAAACAAATAAATACATACTGTAATACAGTAAAATAGAGTAAGGTAGTGGGGGAAAAAACGTTGGATCTAATGACAGAAGACTTGGGCTTGAATCAAGCTTCTGTCACATGACAAATCAGTTCATTTTTTCTAACTCTCAGTTTACTTATCTCTATAAATGAAAACAGAAATATCATTTAACTTTGAGGATCTTGGTAGGGAGGCAAATACTAGACCATACAGAAATATGCTTTGTAAACTCCCTATACTAATGTTGCTATCCTTAGCATCACTACTGGCTGTCTCCAAGGACTGCTCCATCAATGTGAGAAAGCCTTGGTATACCTCATGGGACTCTGAAGACTGTGGCATTCCACTGAAAGCCCAAAGAGAAACCTGACTAACATGTATAAGATAACAGCAGTAGTGGTGGGTATTAATTAGGTAAATTACCAAATTTCCACATGTGATAAAAACTTGAAAATGGTTATACCTTTTGGTATTTTATTGAGATCTCATTTTCTTTGCAAGACAGATTTAAATTGAGGATGGTACTAAGTAGCAAATATCCTAAACAACGGTACAAGGAATTTTGGTTAGCTACACTTGGCAACATTAAGGCACTGAGCTGTTGGAGGATGTTGCACTTTCATAAGGCAAAGAGTTTGCCAGCATAACCACTAGATATTAGGTACTGAACTCAAATATTTCCCCTACTCTTAACTCTGGTTTTAACATAAAATAACCATTGCTAATAGTTATTGGACACAACTATGTGCTTAGTAATGTGCTTAGGGATTTACACAGATAATTTTAATTCTCAAAACAAATATATATCTTACTGCAATTAATAATGTCTACTTTACAGATGTGAAAACTGAGGTTCGGAGAGAGCAACCAATTTTTCCAAGATTCCACAGCCAACATATGGAATTCATATTTACTATTCTTAATAATTATGTCACCATGGACATAATATTGTATGGATCTGGATAATTTCAAAAAATATTCTCTGGCTGGAGGACTATGAATTTAGCCCCTTTGAGAAACAATTTATCACTCTATTATACTCATTAACATTCTCATATTCTACAACACATTAATTCCACTCCAAAACAGAGAAATTCTCATGCATTTGCACTAGTATGCATACACAGGAGTGGTATGAAAGCATTGTTCATAAGTCAAAACAAAAAGAAAAAAAGAACCAAGAAAAAGTCCAAACGTTTATTTGACAGGAAGATGTCACATAATGGGATATTATACATCCATGAAGATGAATGAATCACAACTATACACATTTACAGAGATGGAGCTTTAACATTACACTAAGTGGAGAAGATTAGGTTACAGAAGGCTACCTATAGAATGACACTTCAATAAAACTCAAAGAAAACTAACAAATAATGATAATGAATAGTGGTACATGCATATGTGATAAAACTTTTAAGAAATCAAGTAAAAGGCATGGACAAAATTTAAGCAAATGGCTCCCTCTGAGAGTAAGTAGAGGTGGGGTAAATACTCATGGGTAGATGAAAAAAGATTGGGGATGTTACAATTATTAAGTTGAATTGTAAGTCCATAGATGATTGGTTTGATATACTACTGTATAAATCAGATATACTACTTTGAATGAAGTAGATATCTCATCATTAAAACCTTCTTTTCCAAAGTTACTATCAGAACTAAACTGCAAATGTAGGATGGCCATGCAGGATCCTCTACCTGCCAACCCTCCCTAGGCCAAATTTCATGGTTCTAATTATCCAAATAAGTCTTCTTGGCCCCTCCAAGCTGGAGGCTTACCTGGGGTTCTAGGACCCAGAAAAACAACACTTCTAGCACAGCAAAGCAGATGAGAAAAATCTAGGCCACCCATACAGCAATCAAGGGCTCCATTATGTGGGCCAGAAATTGCAATTGTCTCTGGCCTGTGGCAGCACTAAGCCATCTGTGGAGAGCAGAGGGGCACTGGGAGTGTCAGAGTTTCAGTGTTCCAGGCCCAGCAGCCCAGCTGCCCCTAGGGACCAGCAAGTAAGTGCCAGTGAGACATCAACACCAAGCATTTCAGTTGAGACAATTTAACTGAGTGGATAATTGCATATAATAGAGAGTTAAAATATAATTACCTCATTAAAATGGGTTACTAAATCTCATTGTGTGTGAGCCTGAAAGAGATAGATACGTGTGTTAAACTGCAAGGAAACAAAATTGTATAAATGAGTATGAGCAGGAGTGATCAGAGAGTGCCCAACTGTGCCACTTCCATAAAAGGAGACCCTGGTGACTAATGGAGACCTCTGAATGATTGTGAAACCCACCACTCATGGCTGCTCTCGCACAATAATGGATCAGAGTTCAGAACGACTGATGGTAACCAGGTCTTATCTCCAGTCGGGGAGTCCCTATTTTAGAAAACAAAACTCAAAGTCTTGTATAGGAAAGATATTTTCTGTCCTTTCACTGTCTCCAGAGCTCACTCTGGCATGTCTACCAAAGCAAACTGTACAATTGGCACTTTTCATGCCTGGTTACTGTCATGGCAGAACTCTGAGTTGGAATTGGAGCTGTCCACTTGTGTGACAGGGAAATCTAAAAATCAGAGAATGACTACAAGAGGAATAATCCCAAGCAGCAGCACAAGTTCTTGCCAAGCTGTAAGGGAGTCCATCCAAGTGACATCTTCCCTTGTTTCCCTGGAAGTATCCACACAAACATACTTCTGGTTAGAGTCAGTAAATGCCCTCACCATCAACACATAGAAAAATGTTTTTCTTTCCTCACAGGTGTGCATCAACTACAATGCTTCCTGCTACTGCCACCTCCATTTCAATCCCCCAAATTGCCAATACTTCATGTAAGAGCTCCTAAAGGAAGAAAAATCCCAGCTTTAGGAAAATCCCAGTTTTAAGAAAAAAGTTATTCCTGAAAATAACTGAGCTCTTATTACCCCAAGTGGTCATACCTTACTTTGTTCTGAAGTTTCTAACATGCACTCAACTTGGCAATTAGCACAACTTAGGATGAAAGAATCAAAGTTAAATTTCATCTCAGAACTCTCACATTAAAATGTCAAGACGAATGAATTATTTTCTTTTCGATATTAGAAAGCAGATAAATGTTAGCAATCTGGTGTCAGTGTCACTAACAAGATCCAAAACCTGTTTCAGAATCTTGCAGTCCAGGAGTGTTTATTATAGGCACAATTCAGGCAAGGAGGCAGAGACAGGAAATCGAGGAGGAAAGGGAAAGAGAAGAGAGTTGCACACTCCAGTCCTAACCTGTATGTAGAATACTGCTTTTGCCTCATTGCCCTAACCAGCCTATATGACTCACCTCTGCTGGTAAGCCCCTGACTTCTAATGGAGATTTTCACTTACTTGGACAAATTGGTTTCTATGCATGAATAAATATCCTTTTGATTCCTTGGATAAGTTCAGAAGTGCAAAAAAGGAGGAGGATAAGTTTTTTAATTCTAAGCAATTCAGCCTGGCAAGTAGAACTGTCAAGCTGTCCAAGTCCTGGACTTCTGAACCTCTCCAAGATCCCCATCTGCTTCGTCTGTGGGGGTTTGGGGAGGGGTGGTGATTCAAGTTCCCACAGAATTAGAAAATCTTGGAACAAATACTTAGCTCTAACAAACAGAGAGTCTCAGTTCTGGATAAAAATCAAGTTGTTAAGAAACTCCACCGCTCTGGTGTTTCATTTTGTTTTGTTTTGTTTTGTTTTGTTTTGGGGGTAGGGACAGGTTGTGAGATGGGGTGGGTGATAAGAAATGACAGAACCAGATTTCAGCTCATCTTGATGGAATTTTGGAGTTATAAAGGCTACTCTTGTTCACCAGATTTTTTTTGGATGCAAGCTAGGGGAGTCTGATTGTCCACAATCCCGTGAGTGAACTTCCCTATTCCACCACAATGCTCAGTTTCCTTGAGTTTCAGGGTACTCCAGAAGCCTCTGAATGGAACCCCTGAAATATTATGAAACAGGAATTGGGAACCCTTTTCTATCAAGCTGCCAAGCTGAAGAAGAGACTGTGGGGGTGGAGGCACAGTAAAGGTGAATGCAGTGTGTCAACTGAGTGTCACAACTCAACTTGTACAGTGCCCTGAACTGTGCACCCACCTCTCAAGTGAAAGGCAGATGGAAGGCAGATGGGTAAGAAGGGTTCGGGCACAGAGCACTGGCGAGAGAATCTAGAAGCTAGCAGTGGCTGGTGGTAGCTGTTGAGTCTCAGCTAGGCTGGCAGAATATCAGGAAGTCTGGAGTGCCACCCTCTGGTAAGTGAGCCAGGGGTTGGTGTCTAAATCCTATAACCGAACCCTCCCTGTAGGCTCTCAGCATGTGAGCCTTAATGTTTTTGGCACTTGGCTTAATTGCTCTGTTAGAATAATTCCTTCATCACACTCAGTAAGTATCTGCACACAGCACAGAAGCTGTGATATTTTTATTCCAATAATTCATTTGTCGACCACCAAAATTCTATGAAAACTTCTCAGAACCTATTGGATATAAACCAAACTGATTGTTACATTAAGTTTATAATTCAGATTATGGGTAGTTTTAAAACAGCTGAATATCCAATAAGCAAGAAAGTTGCCTCGTTATTTTGTTTAAGAAATTATCTAGAGGCTGGTGAACACACAATGATATATATGTACATATATATATTTGTGTGTGTGTGTGTGTGTGTGTGTGTGTGTGTGTCTTACTGCTAAATTGTACACCTGAAACTTACTGGATTTCGTTTGCCAATGTTGCTATAATAAAAAAAAAAAATAAAAATAAATAAATAAATAGATGGAAAAAAAGAAATTATCTAGAAGAAATGTTGCAACATTCGGTGATAAAAAGGATTCACATTTTACTATCTCAAAAACTGGAAGCTGGAAATCAATGCGACATACTTGCTTATACTTGTTAATGTGATTAGACCATAACTTACTTTAAGAGAAGGTCATTTCAGTTAATGAAATCAGATTATCTCTAGTATATAAGATACAAAGATCTCTTAGAAATTAAAGTCATATTCTAGTATTTAAAATCCAGGAGCCACAGAACCTAAGTCATCCCAACCAGGATTTGAGAGAGAAGATGAGAAGGGATAGAAATTAATAATATGAATGTTATCTCAATATGCTGTTAGGATTTAGCTTAATTTATCATGGAACCAAAGCAATTAGAGTTGCCAATAGCTCATATATCAGTGATTGGCTTAGTTGATAAGTCTACAGTTTATTTTTATAACTGTAGAGTAGGACACAGACAGAGAAACATCAAAGGGGCATGACAGAAGAAAATCTATCCTCATCATTGAGTATTCTGTTTAAGAAACAAATTTTATTGCCTCATTCCCTTCCTAAAAGTCTTAATAGCCAAAATACAAATAACATACTTCTAAGTAACTAATGCTTCAAAGAAAAAGTCACAATGGATAATATTTAAATATCTAGACATATTCTCAAAACATATAAGGCAAAAACTAACAAAAATAAAAATAAATAAATCCATAATCATAGTTACAAATTTTAACAAATATCTCAGTAGTTAATATAACACAGAAACCACATATCAGAAGGGCTATAGATGACTTGAAAACATCAACAAAACATATCCTCTTAACACATCAGGAACACAATACCCAATAAATACAGAACACATCATTTTCAAGTATAAAAGAAGCATCAATTACTAAAATAGATCATAAACTGGACTATAAAGTAAATATGAACAAATTTAAAAGGGTTACTATGCTATATATATTTTCTGGCTACAGTGAAATTAAGCTTGATGTCAACAGTAAAAAAAGATAATTAGAAAATATTCATATACTTGGAAATACATTTCTAAATAATTCATGTGTCTAGAAGAAATCACAATAGAAATTAGAAAATATGTTGAAGTGAAAAATAATGAAAATATGACATCTTTGGAAACATGGCAGAATGAGTGACATCCACAGATCTCTCCCCTTGAAACGACAATAAGCTGAACATCTAAAACTCAACGAAAACCACCCAAACTGCACTCTAGCACTTCTGAGTGTGAGATCTATGCACAAGGGCTACCACAGGTCAGAACTCCAGGTGTTGGGTGTGGTAAAAAAGCTGCCTCTCACAGCTGCCTGAGCTCCTTGCAGGAAGAGGGGGTGGGGAGGAGTGGCCAGTTCTCTGAACAGCCCTGCCTGGGAAAGTTGTGAGCTCCCAAGTCTGGCTGGCAGCAGGGCCCAGTCACCAGGGCAGAAAGCAGAGAAACAGCCAACAGAGAAACAACAGTTGATTTTCACCAACCACAGTTACAAAACGGAGGCTGAGCCACAGCTCCCAATCCCCTACCCACAGGGCCCTCCCCCCCATGCCCTCTGAGATCAAACACTACAGAGCTCAAGGAGAATCTGAGCAAATGCTACCAAAACTGCTGCTAACACTGACAGGGACTAAAAATGAGGGAAGCGAACATGATTAAATATCTATCAGAAAATAAAAAAGCATTATAAAGCTTTATATAAAGCAGGGATCCAAGAGGCTTAGATGCCACCTACTGGAAACCAAAAGAAAATCACCTTATTTGCATCAGGCTAAAGAGAGACCTTTATATAATAAACCTCTCCGGGAAAAAAAAAAAAAAAGTAGAATACATTTGCATTAATGCCCAGGCAGAGAAATAGTCCATTAAACACCATGAACAACCAAGGTGACAAGGGATCTCAGAAAGAAAGAGAAAAATCTCTAGAAAATAAGCTTAAAGACATAGAAATATGCAACTTAAATGACAGAGAATTCATAATGATACTTCTGAAAAAACTCAGTGAATTCCGAAACAAGTCATATCAACAATTTCAGGAACTGAAAAAAAAAACCTAGAAGAGCAGAGCAAGGAGATTGAAATCCTCAAAAAGAAACAAATTGAACTTTTGGAAATTAAAAACACACTGCAAGAGTTGAGAAATGAAATAGCAAGCTTGGGAAAGAGTCGACCAAATAGAGGAAAGGATCAGTGAAATCGAAGACAGAAATCTAGAAATAAATCAGAAGGAAGAAGAGAGAAACCGAAGAAAGAAAAATAATGAAAGAGAAATATAAAAACTAGATGATACCATCAGGAGAGGAAACATAAGAATAACGGGCATTCTAGAAGGCGAGGAAGAGGAGCAGGGACTAGAAAGCATTTTCAGACAAATAGTGGACAAGAATTTCCCAAATCTAAGGAATGAGCTGGAGCTTGGAATTCAAGAAATCAACAGAACACCCAATTATCTCAACCCAAAAAGGCCTTCATCAAGACAAATTGTATTAAAATTATCAAAAATCAACAACAAAGAAAGAATTCTCAGGGAAGCCAAGGAGAAGAACACGGTAACTTATAAAGGAAAACCCATTAGATTATCCTCGGACTTCTCAGTGCAAATCTTACAAGCCAGAAAGGGATGGAATCAAATATTTAAACTATTAAGTGAGAGAAATTACCAGCCTCAAATAATGTATCTAGCTAAGCTCTCCTTTAGATATGAAGGAGAAATTAAGACCTTTCCAGACACACAAAAATTGAGGAAATTCTCCACTACGAGGCCTACACTACAGGAAATACTAAAAGGGTTCAGCTCACCTAAAACAAAATGACAAAAAAAAATACATGACTAGGAGTAAAGTGACTATCAGGCAATTAGAAGCAGAGGAGTGAAACTCTTACTAAGAACAAGACATTATAAGTTTAAATAATAAGAATAGAATTGTTATAACCAGATAGTAATGAACGTTCAGCATACATAGGGACAAATTGAGATAACAATGACTGAAAAGGGGAGAATTCAAAGATCCAAATTCGCAAAGAGGAATGGAGATAAGGCGCGTGCAGAAGAAAATGGTTGACTGTACATATATAACTATCCTTTACATATTCATAATTGTAACCACACAGAGAAGATTAAGAACTTTAGTAATAACATAAACCAAGAAGAACCAGAGGCAAAACCCACAAAAGCCAACCAAAATAAAGAAAACAGAGACACAAGGACAAGGAAGCAATGGAAACACAGAGCTACTAGAAAGTAAAACATAAAATGGCTGTAAGAAGACCTCATATTTCAATAATCACCCTAAATGTAAGTGGACTGAACTCACCGATAAAAAGGCACGGAGTTGCAGAATGAATCAAAAAACGAAACCCAACCATATTCTGCCTCCAGGAGACACATCTCAGCTCCAAAGACAAATATAGACTCAAAGTGAAAGGGTGGAAAATGATATTTCAAGCAAATGGCATTCAGAGAAAAGCAGGAGAAGCAGTACTAATATCAGATGAAACAGACTTTAAACTAAAAAAGATAAAGATACTGAGGGACAGTTCATAATGATAAAGGGAATCATGCACCAAGAATATGTAACACTTATTAATATCTATGCTCCCAATCAGGGAGCCCCGAAATATGTAAAGCAATTACTGACAGAACTAAATGGAGAAACAGACCAAAACACAATTGTAGCAGGGGACCTAAATACCCACTGTCAGATATGGACAGATCATCCAAACAGAAAATCAATAAGGAAATAACATCCCTAAATGACACATTAGACCGACTAGACATAATTGACGTACACAGAGCCTTCTATCCCAAAACATCTGCTTATATCTTCTTCTCTAGTGCACATGGAACATTCTCAAGAATCAACCACATACTGGGACACAGAGAAGCCTTAACAAATATAAGAGGGTTGAAATTATACCAACCATATTCTTTGATCATAATGTTTTAAAACTAGAGATCAATTGAAAAAAAATCAGGAAGAAACACAAATATATGGAGATTAAACAACATTCTACTGGGTCACAGTAGAATAACTGAAGAATAACTGGGTCACAGAAGAAATAAAAAGAGAGATCAAGAGATACATAGAAACAAATGATAAAGATCGTACAACATATCGAAACTTTTGGGACACGGCAAAAGTGGTCATAAAAGGAAACTTCATATCATTACAGACCTATCTCTAAAAACAAGAAAGAGCTCAAATAAACAACTTAACACTTCATCTTAAAGAACTAGAAAAGGAAGAACAAATGAAGCCTAAAGTCAGCAGAAGGAAAGAAATAATCAAAATCAGACCAGAAATAAATGAAATTAAAAAAAAAAATAGAAAAAATAAATGCGACAAAGAGCTGGTTCTTTGAGAAGGTTAATACAATTGACAAACTCCTGGCTAGACTAACTGAAGAAAAAAGAGAAAGGACACAAATAAACAAAATCAGGGATAGATGAGAAATTACAACTGACATTGCAGAAATACAAGGGATCATACAAGAGTGCTATGAAAAAATATATAATTCCAAATTTAATAACATAGAAGAGATGGACCAGTACTTAGAAAAATCTAATCTTCCTAAACTGAATCAAGAAGATCTGCAAAATCTAAATAGATCAATCAGTGGTATGGAAGTTGAAACAATCATCAAAAACCTACCAAAAAGTAAAAGTCCAGAACCAAATGGCTTCACCAGTGAATTCTACCAAATATTCAAAGAGATTTAATACCTATTCTCCTCAAACTCTTCCAAAAAAAAAAAAAAAGGAGTGGAGGCAATACTTTGCAACTCATTTTATGAGGCCAATATTACTCTGATACCAAAACCTGGTAAAGATAACACAAAAAAAGAAAACTACAGACCAATATCTCTCATGAACACAGATGCAAAAATACTAAATAAGATACTAGTGAACTGAATACAGCAACATATTAGAAAGATTATACACCACGATCAAGTGGGCTTCATCCCACAGGCACAGGGATGGTTCAACATATGCAAATTGATTCATGTGATACACCACATAAACAAATTTAAAAGTAAGAAACACATCATATCAGTAGATGTAGAAAAGCCTTTGACAAGATACAGGATCCTTTATGAACAAAACACTTAAGAAAATCAGTATAGAAGGAAAGAAACTTAACATAATAAAGGCCATCTATGATGAATCCTCAGCCAACATTATACTGAATGTTGAAAAACTAAAAACCTTCCTTCTAAGATCAAGAACAAGGCAAGGGTGTCCACTATTGCCACTGTTATTCAACATAACATTAGAAGTTCTAGTGAGTGCAATCAGACAAGAGAAAGATATAAAAGGCATCCAAATAGGAAATAAAGAAGTGAAACTGTCACTCTTTTTGGATGACATGCTTCTCTATATAGAAAACCCTAAAGACTTCACAAGAAGACTACTAGAAACAATAAGCAAATACAGTAAAGTTTCTGGATAAAAAATAAAAAAATCCATAGCATTCCTATACACTAATAATGAAGTGTCAGAAAAAGATATGGAAAAAATAATTCACTTTGCAATTGCAACAAAAAGAATAAAATATCTAGGAATAAATTTAATGAAACATGTGAAGGACCTATATAATGAAAACTACAAGACCCTATTAAAAGAAATTGAAGAAGATACAAAGAAGTGGAAAGATATTTTGTGTTCTTGGATTGGAAGAATCAATATAGTTAAAATGACCATATTACCTAAAGCATAATACAGATTTAATGGAATCTCCATCAAAATCCCATTGGCATTTTTTTAAAGAAATGGAGCAAAAAAAAAAAAATCATCAAATTTGTGTGGAAGCATAAAAGACCCCAAATTGCCAAAGCCATCCTGAGAAAAAACAATGAGGCTGGAGGCATCACTCTGCCCAACTTCAAATTATACTACAAAGCAACAGTAATCAAAAAGGCATGGTATTGGCAACAGAACAGACACAGACCAGTGGAACGGAATCAAGAGTCCAGAAGTAAACTCATATTTATATGAACAAATAATTTTTGACAAAGAAGCCAAAAACATACAGTGGAGAAAGGAAAGCCTCTTCAATAAATGGTGCTGGGAAAATTGGAAGGCTACCTGCAAAAGAATGAAACTAGACTGTTGTCTATCACTACACACCAAAATTAACTCAAAATGGATTAAGGACCTGAATATAAGACCAGAATCAATAAAATGCATAGAAGAAAACGTAGGAACTACACTCAAAGACCTTGGACTCAAAGAGGGTTTTATGATTTGACCTCAAAAGCAAGGGAAGTAAAAGTTAAAAAATGAATGAAACTACATCAAACTCAAAAGCTTCTGCTCAGCAAAAGAAATCGTCAACAAGGTAAAGAGACAATCATCCAATAAGAGCCTAATATCCAAAATATACAAAGAACTCATATGACTCAAAAACAACAAAAAAGACAAATGATCCAATCAAAAAATGGGCAGAGGACCTGAACCGACACTCTCCCTAGAGGACATACAAATGGCCAACAAGATGCTCAACATCACTAGCTATTAGGGAAATACAAATCAAAACCACAATGAGATACCATCTCACACCTGTTAGAATAGCTATAGTCAACAGGGCAAGTTGTAACAAATGTTGGAGAGGATACAGAGAAAAAGGAACCCTCATACACTACTGGAGGAACTGCAAAGTGGTACAGTCACTATGGAAAACAGTATGGAGGTTCCTCAAAAAACTAATAAGTGATCTACCATATGATCTAGCAATCCCTCTACTGGGTATTTACCCCAAAGACTTGAATACCCATATCCGAGAAGATATTTGCACACCAATGTTCATAGTGGCTTTATTCACAGTGGCCAGGACATGGAAGCAACTGAAGTGTCCTATGATAGATGATTGGCTAAAGAAGCTGTAGTACATATATACAATGGAATATTACTCAGTCATAAGAAGAGATGAACTACTGCCATTTGTGACAACATGGATGGACCTCGAGATAATCATGCTAAGTGAAATAAGTCAGAAGAAAAAGTTGAAAATCACATGATATCATTTATATGTGGGATATAAACTTAAAAAGCAACAAATGTAAAATGCAAACAGGTCTCATGGACATGGACTATAGACTAGTGGTTACCAAAGGGAAGAGAGTGGGGGAGGAGGGGGGAGGTATATGGGATAATAGGGGTCAAATATAGGGATGTAGGGGGAGGGTAAATTGGGTAAAGGGGATCAAATATATGGTAGCTGAAGGAAACTGGACTTTGGGTGGCAAATACACAGTAGAATACACAGATGTCTAATTATAATGTACACCTGAAAATTATATAATTGTATTAACCAAAGTTACCCCAATAAACTTAAAAAAAAAAAAAAACAACCAGGGATATAGCTAAGTCTCTGTTAAGATAGAAATCGAGATGAACATATTAAATGAATATATCACAAAAGAAAAAAATCTGAAAATTAATGATATAAGCTTCTACCTCAAGAAAGTAGAAAAAAGAACAAAGAAAATAACAAGTAAAGTAGAAGAAAGGAAATAAAGATAGAAAAATTCAATGAAATTGAAAATAAGCATAAAATAAAGTCAAATTCAATCGGTACACAAAATCAAAATTAAATCCAGTTAGTGAAACACTAATGAAATTTTTTGTTTCCTTTTTAAAACTTGGCTTCTAAGGCAAGTGCATTTTCTACTCCTGTTTAATCCTCATTTCCATTTTATATTCCATCTGAGGCCTAGCTAGCAAATGGTCGCCGGCTCTTGTATGAATGAATCCTGCAAACTAGACTCATACAGATGAGACCCAACTTTTGATGCTGGCTTGCACAAGAAAAATTACTCTTGTTTCTTGTCATTTTGCTTTTAGCAGGGAAAAAGCTAAAGCTTGTTCCTATGGAATTTCAGATCTTGACATTGATGAAAATAGAATATTTAAGTAAATTAATTTTCTGGTAGCAAAGCTATAAACTTTGAAAATCTTAGATTGGTTTGGACTTTCACTGTTTAAAACATTCAATGACAAAACATTTCATCAAAGAATGACATATCTCTTCAAAGCAAGCAAATATTTCATATGCAACACAAGCTTTTGGCCCTATCAAAAATTTTCTCCAATTCAGCTCATTTTTATAAGCTTAGTATCATTTATTTTTGCTTATTAAATTATCAGTGTTAAGAAAGTTTCTATTTTTAATATTCACTGGCATTAATGTAAGTTGAATTTGATTGGGTAGAATGCTGTTATCAATATGATTATTATTTCATTTTTAACTAATTTATGGTAATTTTATATTTGGATCTGTAAAATTAAGTAACAATATTATCTATCTCCAAAAGTACATTCTCTTTGAGAAGAAATAAATATGTATTTTCAAGATCGTTGTGCATAAATACAATTATAGCCCTAAGGTAATGATATGTAGGCCTATCTCTAATATCATTTAAACAGCATATTTAATTAAACATGAAAATCGATTTGCTGCCAAGTATCTAACTTTATTATGTGACTCTGCTTTTTATTTACATATTTATTTTTAAACTTATATTGTATAAAATATGAAAATTGATTGCCTAATACAAGGTCACAAAGTTTTATACCTATATCTCCTTCTGAGTTTTATAGTTTTAGCTCTTATATTTAGATCTTTGATCCATCTTGAGTTAATTTTTGTATATGGTATGAGATATGGGTCCAACTTCAATCCTGTGCATGTGAATTTCCAGTTGTTCTAGCATCGTTTGCTAAAATGACTATTCTTTCTCCCATTATTGGTCTTGGCAGCCTTATGAAGAATCAGCTGACAACAGATATGAGTTTATTTCTGAACTCTGAATTCTATTCCATTGAACTATATGTCTATTATCCCAGTATCACACTGTTTTAATTACTATGGCATCGTTATAAGTTTTAAAACTGGGAAGATTCAAGATTATTTTGGCTATTCATTTTCCTCTATATATGTCCATATTTACTTTAGAATCTGCTTTCCATTTTTGAAAAAAAAAAGGCAGATGAAATTTTGAATTTTGATAGAGATTACATTGAATCTGTATATGAGTTTGGGGATTATTGCCACCTTAGCAGTATTGTCTTCCAATCCATGACAATGGATTTTAAAAATTGCTTTCATCGGTGTCTTTTTTTAGATTTCAGTGGATAAGTATTTCACTTCCTTGGTTATATCTATTCCTAAGTCTTTTATTATTTGTGCTGCTACTGTAAATAAAATTGTTTTCTTAATTTTCAGATTGTTCATTGCTAATATGTATAAATGCAACACATTTTTGTATATTTATTTTCTATGTTGCAATATTGCTACACTTGTTTATTAGTTTCAATAGTTTTTTCTTTTATTCTTTAAGATTATGTGTATATTTGACCCTGTCATCTGAAGATAGATATAGTTTTAATTCTTCTTTTCCAATCTGAGTGCCTGTTTTTTCTTTTTCTTACCTAAATATCCTGACTAGTACAATGTGGAATAGAAGTGGCAAGAGTGGACATCCCTATCTTGCTTGTGATCTTAGGGGGAAAGATTTCAGTTTTTCACCATTAAGTTTAATGTTAGCTGTTGGTTTTTTGTAAATGTCCTTTAACAGTTTGAGGAGTTAGCTTCTATTCCCCTCTTTTAAAGGTTGATAATAAGCAAAACACAAACAAACAAAAACACTAGTACACAACAACAGTGTCAAATAAAATACTTAAGAAGAATTCTGGGAAAATAAGGGCCTTATGATCCTGACTAACTCATTTCCTCACCCTCCCAAATTGCTGAATTGACTCCACCAATTAAATATAATATCTGGGAAAGTCTGAAGTAAATCCCATTGAGCCTGAGGCAGTAAGTTCTCTTGAGGAGAAAGCAGTTCTGTGACAACTAGGAGAGAGTTGAGGACCCAGCAAAAGATTGGTCAGAGATTTCAGGTTCAGGAACTATCTAAGAAGACCCAGCTAGCAGAAATGATTTATATGTGCTCAGCTGCTTTGTGTGGTCTTTGGGGGAAACCACCTAATACCAAAGGAGTCAGAAGCCACACAAGAGACCTACCCTGATGAGTTGAAGTATTCCCTAGTGGAAAGAAGTCTTCTGCCTCCTTACTTTAACCATTAGTGACCTGAGAGTTTGGAGGTCTTCCTTCTATTCCTCACCAAAATCCCCTCAGTTTTACAAGTTTGTTTGCCAGTGACACAGTACACTACTAACTGTGCTGTTACTCTTTTAATACTTGCCGTTGTCCAAATAACTCCAAAAGCTGAGCCCTTTCCCTTAAAAAAAAACTTACAACTGATTTAAAAGAGATGAGTAGGTTCTAAGAGGAAACCCATCTAAATAATCCGAACAGGCATTTTTTCCCAAGGTGACACAATTGAAAGACACAGAGTACTTTTTGTGAATGTCCAGGGAAGTACATTAGAGTCTTTATTTACTAGAGTTACTGGAAATCAGAAAAACAAGATGTACGAATGTAAACATTTAATGAAATGCTTAGTATCTAAATGAAAAATCAAAGAAAAGTAATACACAATAAACATCAGAGAAATAGATTAAAGTGATTTAAAAAGAAATTAGAATACAGATTTAGGAGACAAAGCCAACTAAGAACAGGAGCTTCAGAATATAAAAAGTCACACATGGAAAATTAATAATTAATTAAATATAATAGAAAACATTGGAGCAAAAGAAAGGGTTGAATCTTCAGATCGAAAAGTCCAAGGTGAAAATGATGGAAAAAGAGACATGTTAAAAAATATCCCGAGGAACTATCTGAACTCAAAAGAAAATCCTTACAAGCTTCCAGATGGGTAGAATAGGTTACTACAAACAAAAGAGAATCTGACTAGCCTGGACTTCCTGCTTGAAATACTGGAAGAAGCTAAGTAAGAGTGAAAAATTATTAATAGGATTGATAGGAAAGGTCTGAAAATCAAGGATATTTTAATCAACAAGGTAAACTATTATTTTGGGGGCTAATAAACCATGCCTTCCAATATTCATATTCTTGTATAGTCCTCTCTCAGACTGACTATGGGCTGGTCCATGAGATTAGCACTGATCAACAGCCTATCAGCAAGCATAATGCAAGTTAAGACTTAATAAGCACTTACACAGTAGGGCCTATCCTCTTGAAATGCAAAATCGTGTCTATGGAATATTTAAGAAATGCAGGTAATTAGTGATAAAACAGATTGATAAATACCTGATATATCTGAACTCTTGAGAAAAGATTTAGACAAATGACAGAATTTGGAGTTGAATCAGTGGTAAGTGCAGTAAAAACTAATAATTTTTCTAAAAACTGTTTTATTAATTGTATATAAAAAGTTATACAATAAAGGAAAATTAATCATACTTCATTATATTTATTTTTAAAAAAGGAATTCAAAATTAGAAAAAAACATCACAAATTTAGATGTATCAAATTCATTCCTCAGAAAATCTCAAAATGTTACAAATGAATTTTTATTATAGCCACAGCCAAATTGCTTATATGCTTGTGATAATGTGTATTCAGAGTTTTTTTTTTTTTAATTATATCTACCAAAAAATCAGTATTTCAAAATCAGAACCTAAATATCTGGTAAATTTTATAGAAGACTTTGTTTTGGTCATTTTACAAGCTCTTAAGTGATACCATTTGATTTAAGATCTAAAGTGATTGATATAACAAATTGTAATGTTTTGCCTAACACTGGTTTACACATAGATAAAAATATGTCTGTCCTCTATAACGCCTTCTGCACTAGTTACACAGATTGAAAAATATATTATTCACAGTTCAGAAACTGAAATCTGCGTACAAAATAATTGTTCAAATTAATCAGAAAAGCTTAGTTTTACCATCACATACTATGATTTGAATATAATATCTTACCCATTACATATTTTGACTTCTCCAAAAAGACCTAAAATACTTAATGTGTGTGTGTGGCCTTTTATCAGACTATAAAAAGGGATTTATAGGAATTAGGTCATGAAGCCAGTAACTGAGATCACATATAGAAAAAAAGATTCTATCACAGTGAGCAATAATTTTATGGCAAATTTACCTGAAGCTGTAGCATCTCCAGACATCTGTCAGTAAATTCAAACATAGCTAATGTTGTCTTCATCATGTATAGTGAAATGTCCATAAAAGTGGCTATGTCACCTTTGCCTAAATTGCTGGCTGATACACTGCACTTCGAGAGGAAAGGATCCAAGACACATGATAAAATCTATAAATGAAAAATAAGATTAACTTCATTCTTTATTTTCTAATTAGTGATACAGGCCTGGGTTAAAAGCACTTCAGAATGAATGCCAAACTAATTGGAGGGAGGCCAACTTACAGAAACACATGTGAAAAAGATTAAATGGTTTAATAATCATAATAGTTTTTAAATGTGCACAATTTAATACTTTTAAATTTAAAAGAACTGGTTTAATATTTGAAGGAAAAATCAATGAGAGAAATCTTCAAAATATATGGGTCATAAAATGCCAAAATTTCAAAAGAATGTACAATAGAGAAGCAATAAGCAATTATTAAAATAAATTTACAACATACTTGCACAAAATCAGCTCAATGGGCATCTAATGGTACAACTCATTCCTCAGAAAATTCTGTGAAGAATCACGAGATGCCAAAACTTCATGCAACAACACAAGTGTCTGATTTAATGCAGAAAGTGGTCCAAGATCAGGTGGTATACATAAATGCCAATTCACAGTAAAATAATACATACAAAAGATGTAAAACATTGGCTGGCATACTAGAAAATCAATAATTTATCAATAGCTTATTTTACATTATACTAATCAGCACTGAAAGTGACACAGAAGTTTTTTGTTAGATTATCTCAGAATTAACATATCACAATTAGAAGTAAAGAATTTGTACTTCTAAAATTCAAAACATTGTCAGTCAACTTAATGGTCTTTGAATCGCAGATTTATATTTTCATACAAATTTCAAATGGCTTCTGTTTTGTTTTTCAGCCCAAGTCATAGGAGAAAAGCAATACAGAGACCAGCACTTCTTCAGCTATAGTATATAGTATATAGTATATAGTATATAGTATATAGTATATAGTATATAGTATATAGTATATAGTATATAGTATATAGTATATAGTAT
>NW_011888948.1:4404569-4418898 GCF_000151845.1 Pteropus vampyrus
ATAGTATATAGTATATAGTATATAGTATATAGTATATAGTATATGTAGTATATAGTATAGCCCCAAATCTCAAAGATTTTAATTCAGTATGTATAGGTTCCAGATTTAGGAGTCCACTTTTGAACAAGCACTCCATGTGATTTTTAAGAGATTAGTCTATGGGCCACACACTTCACAGAAAAAGTCAATGCTAGAACTAAAAAATAGGTTATTTTTACACTTTGGATTAATTTTACATTATTTTACTTCTCCAAGCTTCAGAGGGATTCTGAAGAATTAAATGGGATTATTGCATCTAAACTACTAAGTAGAATACCTGGCACTAACTAGAAAGTATGCCAAGTTCATTATTCCTACTTGTTGACATCATGATAGCCAAGAAGAGGTGCCTGTAAATTTTTCAAAAACATTTTTTTCATAATATTTATAATAGTCAGATTTTGTAAGTGAAACAAAATCTAATACTTAGAAGTCCATGTAACAGACTATAGTCTTGTGTCAGGTAGATGAAAAGGCAAAAGAATTTTAAAAGATCAGGATTTATATTAAGAATGTTTTATGTATAGAAGTTTATAATACATAAGTGACCAGCAAGAATGGCAAAGTGTGGGCCTCTGAAAATATTCCCTCTTTCATAAAAGCAATAAAAACAAAAAATTATGAGATGTGAAACAAACAAAAACTTATAGTCCATGCACGGAATAAAAACAATCAATAGGAACTTTCCCCGAGGAAGCCCAGACACTGTAATTACTAGCCCAAGACTTTAAACCAGCTATTTTAAATATGTTTAAAGATCTAAAGAAAACCACATTAATGAATTAAATGAAAGCATGAGAACAATGTCTCTCTAAATAGAGAATATCAATAAAGAGATAGAAATGATTTTAAAAAATAGCCAAATAGAAATTTTAGAGTTGAAAAGCATAATACTAAATTCATTACAGGCACTCACCAGCAGATTTCAGCAGGCAGAATAAGTAGTCAGTGAACTTGATGATCAATATAAATTGATCAATCTGAGAAAAAGAATGATAGAAAATTAACAGAGCCTTGGAGACCTGTAGGACACCATTATCAACCTAAGTCCAATAGGGATCTCAGAATAAAGATGGGGTGCAGAAAGACTATTTGAAGAAATAATGGCAGAAGACTCCACAAATTTGATTTTTAAAAAAATTATCTAAATATCCAAGAAGTTCATAAACCCCAAGTAGAATAAACTTAAATATATAAATTCTTACTAACAAGACTGCTCTACAAGAAATATTAAAAGGAATCCTTCAGATTGAACTGAAGGGACATTAGATAGTAACTCAAATTCTCCCAAAGAAATAAAGAACACCAGTAAAGGTTCCAACATAGGTAAACATAAAAGACAGTATTAATGTACTTTCTGTTTGTAAATATCTTTTTTCTCCTGACTTAAAAGATAACTGCATTAAGCAATAATTATAAATCAATATTGGTGAATACATAATGTAAATAGATATAATTTGTAACAAACAATAGCATAAAAGAAGAAGATAATTGGACTATATAGGAGCAAAGCTTTTGTATATTATTGAAAGTAAGTTGGTAGTAATCAAAATTAGATTGTTATAAATTAAGATGTTAATTGTAATTCCCATGACACCACTATGAAAATAATGAACTAACTACACACATACGCACACACACACACACACACACACATATATTTGAGTAAACAATAAGGAAATTAAAGTAGTGTACTAGAAAATACTTGCTTAGCACAAAAGGCAGTAATGGAGGGACTGAGGAACGAAACACTAAGATACACAGGAACAAATAGCAAAATGGCAGACATAAATCCTACTTTATCAGCAATTAAGTTATATGTGAACAGATTAGACATGCCAACCAAAAAGCAGAGACTGGCAGATGAATGAAAAAAAGAAAATGACCCAACTATATGCTGTCTTCAAGAAACACATTTTAAATTTAGATACAAATAGGTTGAAAGTAAAAAAAGATGGATAAAGATATACCTTGCAAACATTAACCAAAAGAGAGCCAGAGTGGCTTTACTCATTTCAGACAAAATAGATTTTAAGGAAAAATGTTACTAGAAACAAAAGAAATTTTAAAATGTTTATTATCAAAAAGTTCCAGCAATTATAAACACATGTGCATCTAACGACAGAGCCCCAAAATACATGAAGTCAAAACTGACAAAATTGAAGAAAAAAATACTCTCTTGTGATAAAGAAATATTTATTTCAAGTTTTACACCTCCTTCAGTTTTGTTTCCCTTTTCTATTAAATTTAAATAAATTTGAGCTAAGAAAAACTCCAAAATACGAAGTCATCTTTATAAAAGTGATTTTATCCATTCACTCAATTTAAAAAAATATCTAGACTGTCACTTATCTGATGGCAACAATGGTTAACTAATGTTATTTCGAAGTGGATAATTTTTAAAACTTTTGCTTTTGTGCTTTCTGCATGGTTTGAATTCTTTATAATGAAATTTAAACACTATCCACTATGTTAAATTTCTGTTAACAAATTTGAATTCTTTAAAATTATATCAATTTTACAAAAATTATACAGCAAGCTCTGTCCCCCAAACTGAATGAAAAATGACAACCTGTTAATAACGGTTAATTCAAGGTGACAAAGAATGGATTCGTCATTTTATTCTTTGTGGTTTCATGTTTTAAAATAAACTTAAATATTTATTTAATAAAATAAGTGTATTCATAACTTTAGATATTTAATTAAAATATACAGGTATAACATATAAATGAACAGAAGCTATTCATATATAAGATTATTCAGTGGAATCTTTAGCTAAGTATGAATCAGTAAATTTGCCAGCAATCTAGCAGCTTTAAATAGAAATAGGCAGACACATAAACCAGGGGAAACGTGTATCTCAGTTTCCTAGTACCTTTTATAAATAGAAAAAAAAATCCTCTAGGGAAGCTAGATGGGGAGTATACCTTTAGTGTAACTACACACACTACATCATGAAGATCCTAAATGTTTAATGTATAATTTTCTCTTCTACATTATAAACTATACTATACCGGCTTTTGGAAACAACTTAAAGAATATCTTTCAAAAATTTATTCACAAGTTTTTAAACTGCCAATCACAATTGAAGACCAAGGATAGAAATCTTACACACATATGCCAGAAAGTTAAAATCTCTTTTCATTCCTTTGAATTAAGGTCTTTAAAAAGTTGTGCAAATTTAAAGCGAAAGTCACACCCTGCCATAGTGAGAGCATATGGTAAATAATACAAATGAGTACTACTTGAACTCACTTCATTCAACAAACTGCCATTCTTTGAGGTGCTTTTACACACATCCATAAGATCAGCAACAGGTCAGAATCATACCTCTAGAGTAAAGTAAAAAATATGACAGTTGTCAGGAAACATGATTTATGATTTTATAGTTTTGTTGTAAAAATAATAGAAAGAAAAACTAAAGAGATATCTAATTAATATCCTTCTATCACTTTAATTTCATTTAAGTAACTGAAATTAATTTCTAATCATTAAACTTTATACAAATCTTTTTCTTTTAAAGTCTCTCCAACACATTTCTGTGCTTACTTCCTGTTGACCTTATGTCTTTTGTATCTACAACTAGTGCTGTGGAGCTCAAACAGTAGAATTAGTGGGTTTTGTGATCTAGAGATTCTATAAAAAATTGTAGCAATTGTTAGAAAATGAACAAACCCTATGAACTGCATATATAACACTAATCACAATGTAGAAATTCTTGTAAGCTTTAAGGTGTACAGCAAATACCAGCTTATTCACACTCTACTTCCTTGGAAACCAGCAAATGAGAGCCAGAGGCATCCTCAGAGTGTTGTGAGTGGGAGAGGAGAGTGTTAATAATATCACTGCTACTTCAGCCACTACTGCAGCTAATAATAGAAATTTTACGCACTGGTGGAAAAAATAGTTGAAAATCTGAACTTTTGTGCTGAAAATAAAGATCTCCCTCTTTCTTATTCCTATCTATTTTTGATCTTTTCTTCTACATTTATTAACCTGAAGTTGGCCATAGATGCCAAACACACATTATTTTTTATTGTTTTTCCTGGCAGAACTATTTGTAATGCATAATGTGAAACTCAAAATATTCATCTAGAACAAAACTTCTTAAACCTTATCTTGCATATGCATAGTCAGGGAATCTTGTTAAATCTATATTCTGATTCAGCAGGTCTGGGGTGGAGCATGGGAGTTTTGCGTGTCTAATAAGTTCCTAGGTGATACCCACGCTCTTGGTTCATGTACTCCACTTTGAACAGTATAAAAAGATTTTAAACAATAAGCATATCCTAGAATTTAAATCACAATTTATTTAAAGGTTCATTTAAGATTTTTTTTTTCCAGAAGGCTGGGCAAATTAATCTTGACTACTATTAATCTGATATGAATTTCATTTATGATGTACCATATCTTTTAAAATTAGAATTGTACAATTACTATAGTAAAAAGAAGTTTAGAAAATGTCTGACTCGCTCAAATTGATAAGGCATGTGTCTTTTGCAGTATAGATATATATTCCCCTTAGACTTTCTTAGATTTGCAGTTAGAATGTTTCAGGAGGGCTTGATAAGGGAGAAAGTTCACTTATTTGAATACTCAAGTGCTTCAAACTGCTTTGTTAGGGAAAAGGTACATCTTTCAATTAAGTGATGTCCTCGAATTTTCATACTAGATAAAGAATTAGTTCCCAAATATGTCTTTTTAAAAGCACAGAAGGAATAATATGAAAAGAATTCATCTATGGTTATAAGTTTAAAAGCCATTCCTTTTTTAAAGACTATTCTTCTTAACAATTTTACTATCCACTTACTATCCAATTTTACTATCCACAATTTTACTATCCACTATCCACTATGTTAAATTTCTGTTAACAAAAATTTCTTCTTGGGTGCTTTGCTAATGAAGACCATTCTTCAATAAGTGTTTTCTTCATAAGGCTAGAATCCCATTTAGAAATTAACATTTATAAGATGAAGAATAAGAGAAAGATATAATGAATATAAAATATGGAACATTACTATTTGATAATTCTTAGAAGAAAACTGAAATGTTTATAGATATAAGTAATATATAAGCTGTAAACAGAATCATATTTTAATCTCAATTTAATGTTAAAAAAATCTCTAAATATGGCCCAATTATTGATAATAATGACAACAGTAAACAACAAAAATAGTTAAAACCTATTCATTGCTATAAACTCACATAGGCTAATAATTGATACTTAAGATATTCAAATTATAGTTATACCTTTCCCTATTTTATCCTATTCAGTTCTAGGTTTTAACTGGAAGAAGCTATCCTGAAAACTTGCCTTTTGTTATCTGTTATATTTTCCTATTTTCTTGCAGCTTTAATTTTAACTTGACAAGAGAAATGAAATATATAAGGACCTAGTAGTTTTATTGTGTGTAAAAATAATAAAATAAATAGATAACCATTTGGGAAAAATAAATAAGATCCTTCCTTCCAAGCATGGACAAAAAAAAAGGTCAGGCAGATTAAAAATTTGTTATAAAAGTGAAACCACTGAAAGACCAAAGAACATAATTTAAATGAATTTATTAAATAAACTTTTCCTACCAATAGTTGCTAACATTAGCATATATTAAATTCTAAATGTATTTTCTTGTTGTGGGGAAGTTTTCAAGTATGGAATGCTCTCAAGAGAAAAATAATAAAAAATAAAGTTAGATTTTACTGTATAAAAATTAAAAGTGATATGTCAGAAAATACTATAGGTAAATTTAAAAAATAAATGATGACCTAGACAAAACATCTATACTATATATGACAGTTAATATTCTTAATGTGTTAAGAATATCTGAAAATCACAAGAAGATACAACCTACTGGCTTGGTGGTCACAAATTCCTTTAGCTTATTTTTGTCTGGGAAGCTCTTTATCTATCCTTCGACTCTAAATGATAGCTTTGCTAGACAAAGTATTCTTGCTTGTACATCCTGGATTTTCATCACATCAATTATTTTGTGCCAAGTCCTTCTGTCCTGCCTGGTTTATTTTGAGAAATCAGCTGCCAGTCTTATGAGTGCTCCCTTGTAGGTAAGTAACTGCTTTTGTCTTGCTGCTTTTAAGATTCTCTCTTTGTATTTAACCTCTGGCATTTTAATTATGATGTGTCTTAGTGTGGGCCTCTTTGGGTTCCTGTTTTTTTGGACTCTCTGAGCTTCCTGGGGTTTTATGTCCATTTTCTTCACCAGGTTAGGGAAGTTTTCTATCCTTATTTCTTCAAATAGCTCTTCAATATTTTGTTTTCTTTCAGGTATCATTATGACACAAATAGTTTTACCTTTAATAGTGTCCCATAGGCTCCTTAAATTATTATTATAGTCTTAGCTTCTTTTTTTTTGCCATTCTGATTGAGTGTCTTGATTGGCTTTCCCATCCTCTGAATAGGTCATTTGAGCCTCTTCTTTATTTACTTTGTTTATTCCTTTATTTATTCCATTTAATATACTTCTCATCTCAGATAATGTGTCCATTTCAGACTGGTTCCTTTTACAATTTCCATTTCCATCTTTAAGTTTTTTATCTCTTTGTTGATGTTCTCACTGAATTTATCTACATTTCTTAAAAGTTCATTGAGCATCTTTATAACCAGTGTTTTGAACTCTGCTTCTGTTAGATTACTTGACTGGATCTCTGTTCTGTTCTCTCATATGGTTTCTGCTTCTTTGTCCTCCCATTTTGGCTGCCTCTCTGTGTCTGTTTCTATGTATTAAACAAAGCTCCTAAGTCTCCTGGTCTTATTAGTGTGGATTTGTGGAGTAGGTGTCCAGTGGCACAGTCCTGAGAGGGGTTCAGCTACAGGCCAAATTTAGCCCAAGCTCTACTCCTCCTGGGCCACCTGTTAAGATTCAGCAAGCAATCCACAGATGCTGTGCTTATAGTTGTCTCAAAAAGACTCACCAGAAACCAAGGCCAGCTGGATCCAGCATGAGTCTAGGTGCTGCTCAGCAAGGAGTACCTGACTCGCTAAGGATATTCTTGGATGTGGCTTGGATGGGGCTATGAGTTGGGGGGAGGCAGGGTTTTAGGGAATCCCCTGAGAGGAGCGACCTCTGTTATCCAGTTTGATGATGATGTCTAGGTTATGGCGGCACTGTGTTTGCACACTGGGACCGGGAAGGGCTCAACAGGGAGCAATGGATACCACGGGCACTTCTGTACAGAGTAAGTCTTGCTTGGGCTTTCACTCTTACAACTTAGTGTCTCCCTGTAAGTCCCTGAGCAGCCAAACTGGCACTGGTACTCAGAGTGAGTAGGTCTGTCACCACGAAAGTCCGCTCGTAGACACAGCCCCTTTAAGAAGCATCTGTAGCTACCAGCAGCCACTGCCTCCATCCCACTCAGCTGCTCAGGACCGGACAGCCTCATGTCCTACCTTTTGTCATTGCAGGATGATTTCTTAGATTTCTCTCTAGTTGTATGGCTTGTTCATCTAGATCTCAGGTGATTTTCCTTGCTGTTCGCTCTATGTTTCTGTCACAATTTCGATTTGGTCGTCAGAGGGATGAACTGAGCCTCTATCACCTAAGCCATTTTTTTTTCCCCGCCACCACAACTGATTTTTTGGGTGTTGATTTTGAATCCTATTTTGCTAAATTTATTTATTAGTTTTAACAGTTTTTTGGTGGAATCTTTAGTATTTTCTACATATATGATTATATAATCTGCAACATAGATAATTTTATTTTTTCTTTTCTTAACTAATTGCCCTGGCTAGAACTTCCAGTTTTATGTTGAATAGAAGTGGTGAAAGTGGGTATACTTGCCTTAGCCCCAATCTTAAAGGTAAAACTTTCTATCTTACACTATTAAGTATAATGTTAGCTGTGGGTTTTTCATGTATGGTGTTTATTATGTCGAGCTCTTTTTTTCTTAGTCCTTGTTTATTTATTGTTTTTATCATGAAATGTGTCAAATGCTTTTTTTTTTTGCATCAATTGAGATGATCATGTGGTTCTTTTCCTTTGTTCTGTTAAAGTGGTAATTGCATTAACTTTTATATGCTAAACTATCCTTGCATTCCAGGAATAAATCCCACTTGGTCATGGTATATAATCTTTTAATATGCTCCTTAATTTGATTTGCTAGTATTTTTTTTTTGATGATTTTAGTATCACTATCCATAAGGAATACTGGTCTATACTTTTTTCTTGTAGTGTCTTTTTCTGTATTTGGTAATAGGGAAAGGAAATGCTGGCCTCTTAGAATGAATTAGAAAGTATTATCTCCTTTTCAATTTTTTGAAAAGGTTTGAAAAGACTGATATTTGTTTGTTTGTTTGTTTGTTTATTATTTTTTTTAATGTTTGCTAGAATTCACCAGAGAAGTCATGAGGTCTAGAACTTTTATTTAGAGGAGATTCCTATTATAAATTTAATCTCTTTACTAATTATGAATCTATTCAAATCTTCCAGTTCTTCATGATTTATTCTTGGTAGCTTTCTTGGTAGTATTTCTTGGAATTTGTCCATTTTACCTAGGTTATCCAATTTGTATGTCTATTCTTTTAAATCTACTGAAATTTAATCTGTGGCCTAAACTATGATTTATCCTGATAAATGACTCATGTGCACTTGAGAGGAAAGTGTATGCTGTTGTGGGTAGAATATTCTGTTTACGTCTATTAGATTTTATTGATTTATTGTGTTAAATCCTCTATTTCTTTACTTAACTTCTGTATGGTTATTCTATTATTGCAACAAGGTTACTGAGGTCTCCAACTCTTACTTTAGATCTGTATTTCTTCCTTCAATTCTGTAAGTTTTGACTTTATGTATTTTGCTAGTCTATCATATATAAATATTTATAATTGTTGTATCTTCTTGCTGCATTAACCTTTTATTAATATCCAACGTCCTTCTTTATCTCCTCTAAACTTTATTGACTTGAAATGTATTTTGTCTGATATTAATATAGCCACCTCTGCTCTCTCAGCAGCCAACAAGGGTGGGAACAGAGCTACAAAGGAGCAGAGTTTTTGTATGTTATCGAAGTTAGCTGGCATAAATTCAGATTAGAGTGTTATAAGTTTAGTTTGTTAATATAATTTCTATGATACCCACAGATAGCTAAAGAATATACATAAATGGAAATGAGAAAAAGATTTAAGTATTTTACTCACTATAAAAAAAACATCAACTTAAAAATACAGTAATGCAGGAAATGGGGGACAGAAAATGCTATGAGGTATATAGAAAATAAATAGCAAATGACAAAGTAAGTCACTCTTTAAATGTAATAAATTAAATGCTCCTATCAAAAGATAAAAATTGGCAGAATGGATAAAAACACATGATACAACTATATGCTATCTATATGAGATTCTCAGTAGATCTAAAGAAACAAATAGATTGAAACTGTACATCTGTCTGCCATGAGGCTAGGGTAGGGGGAAGAAGAAGGGGGAATATAGGTAGTTGCTAATATGATCAGAGTTAAAATTGACCAGAATTGATTGTAATTTACTATTCGAGCCTTCTTCTAGAAATTTCAAGCCTTCAATAAACTCCAGAGTTCCAAAATAGTTACATTAGACAAATTCTGCAAGTGGAATTGTTGTCTAGGTGGAAAGATAGGTTTTTGGTGCTTTCTACTTTGTAATTTCTCCCCAAATTATTTATTTTTTGTATATTGATCTTGTCATTGATTACTACTATAAATTATTTACTATTTCTACAATTTTTCAATTAGTCCTCTTGAGTTTTGAAGTAGACAGTCATAACATCCACAAATAATTTAATGTCTTCTACCTTTAAATATTATATCTCTCATTTTTTTTAATTTGGTCTTTCTATTATTTTAAAAGGTTATTGGCAAGCATTCTTGTCTTGTTCCTTCTGTACTTAAGTAGAACATACCATTAAAGCTTTTGTGTTGTGATTTAGCTATTAGTTTTATTTATTTTTATATGGTGAAGAAAGTATTGTTACTTTTTTTATTTATTAAGATTTTCCACTCCAAACAATTTAATTAAATATCATGATAATATCAAATTATCTTAATTAACACAGAAACATTTAATATATTCCCTAACAATGAAGCAGTCTTGTATTCCTGGGAATAATACATATTTGATTTTAATATACTGCCAGGTTTGACCTAATGTTATTTCTGCTCCTTTGTAGCTCTGTTCCCACCCTTGTTGGGAAAAAAGAAAACTATTTTTACTTAAGAAAACTATTTTTACTTAAGAAAAAAACTTTAAAAAATTACTGGTTGGAGGTTTTCATTTTTGTACTCTCTTGAAAAAGGCTTTTATATTAATGTTATACCAACTAATAGGAACTGGGAAGCTTTCAGTATTTTTTCTGTGTTCTGGGGAAGTATTCCTTGTTTATAGATGTGTATAAAGCTATCTATATAATCTGAAGTAGGTCTAGCACCAAATTCTTTAATAACCTTTCTTCCTTCCCTACATACATTCAAGTTTTCCACTTCTTTTAAAATCACTTTCCTTAATTTATATTGTCTTCAAATAATTCCTCCTTTTACTCCTGCCTCTCCAAACACCCTCCTTCAGAATACGATGAGTGAGTTTCTTTTCTTCTCTTAAATGTTAGTGTTTCTCAAAACCCTGTGTCCTGAGAGCTCTACTCTTAAACATGATTCCTAGTGACTTCATACAAACACATGGATTCAGCTATCTTTTATATGCAAACTCTCTAAATCCTAATGTATAGCTCCCTATTAGATTAGACAGTTCACAGAAGGATATTACACAAGTATCTTAACTTGTTTAACTTAAACATTATCATCATTTTTATCCCCAAATTTTATCCTCTGTGTGTATTCTAAATACATGTGATTAGTATCAATATTCTCAGGTTGGTAATCTAGGAATTGTTTCTTATTTACATTCAATCATTCGCCACATTTTGAAAAATTTACCTTTAGCCCTCAAAAATCTGTTCCTTCTTGGCTTTTTCCAGAGTCTCTGCCTTAGATCACATTTCTTCCTAAAACATACTTTGTTACTCCCCTAATTTTCCTATTCGCTACCTGGCCTCTTTCCCTCCCTGAAAAGGAGTATATGAAGATTACTACATATACTCCTCGTATTGTGCTAGCAAAGCACCTTGGGCACACGTCTTTCATAAGACATACGATTCTGTAGTAACTACTGATTTTTTAGAGTATTTTATACTAAAAGAGAAGCAACTTGAGGCCAACAGACCTTGACTGTTTGCTTTGGTACTCTCATCAGCTAGTACATGTTTGTTCATTCACATTCAAAGTCTATGTACATACAAGTAATTTTTTAAATTGTGTCCAAATAAAAATGCATATAAACATAAACATATATATGTGTGTGTATGTATATATATACATATGTGTGTGTGTGTATATATGTGTATATATATGTAAAATTATATAAATAAAATAAATACTCCAAATCCATAGGTTCATATTGCTTTTCCAAAAGAATTTGAGTATGCTTGGAGGTTAGAAAGCAAACTACTATTAAGGCTTCTCTGAGTTTAGAAATGTAAAAATTTACCAGATACTCTAGATGGGTTTGCTACTGACTATTCTACACTATATTACAAAATCTGTGCTTAATGTAACTAAACTATTAGATGCAGCAGTATGATATTTTTTTAAAAAAGAGAAGAAGTAGCCGTCATGGTGCCTGTGATGGATCCCTTAAAAACCTGAGTTTTTAATAATGAAACTAAAATAAAAAAGGATTTGATCACTATAAACCCATTCCTTTCATTCCTGCCACAATACACAGAACAATTTAAAACTCTAGCTCTCAAAGGACTCTTTAACATATCTGTTGTTGTTTATTTGATTTTATTGTGGGAGTTATCTTATTTGTTTTCATAATTATAGTATTTAACTCAAAGGAACATAAATTTTATAAGGACAAAGCTTCACTATCATAGAGAAAATATAGAAATAAGCCATTTAGAAAAAAAACATTTTGTAGCAGTTCCAGTTTTGCAATCTGTATGTCATTTTAGCCCTGACTTAAATATAGTTTAAGTTTGATTTAATTATAAATTTTTGGTTACAGAAAAATGGTAGCGAAACTAGAGCTTGAGATTCTAACCCCAATTATGACTCAATGTTACAGTGTTCCAGGAACACATATTGTAAACCTAGACCCAGTAAGCTATCTCAAAATGAATTTTATTGTTGATAGGAAGAACTCAAAAGAACATTGTATGAAATGGGAAAAAATCATCACCAATGTAAAAACAGCAAAACAATATTTTTAAATGTGAAAGACACACATTCACATAGTTTAAAAATTGCATTTTTCAAACATACCTTATCCATTAATTTACTTATATGAAGCCTCAAACTACTGAAGATTTTTTCTTTTTTTTTTTTGCTTTTACAAATGCATTTCTTCGATGATAGTCAACAATGTAGTTGCACTATTTCCAACAATGCCATTAAAAGCGAAGAATATTTCAGGTTGTGAAACAGGCTAAAACAATTCAATTCTTTAACTGAGTAGAATTCTATAGAAATATCTAAATTTAAATAAAAGTTTTTATATAGAATACAACCTGTGAATAGAAAACAATTACTCTAGTTTCACATAATAATAATAGGCTTTTTTCCCCCTTTTGAGCTAAGTAACAAGCAAATAAAAAGCCTACTATGTTTTCAATACTTCACAATCTCTTCTAGAAAAACAGTGGGTTTTTATTGTATGGATAGACATGTTTGAGATATATGTTTATCCCAAACATGTCTAGAATGACACACATAATATGCAAACCCATATTTCTATTTTTCCTCTATTTCAATAAATGCATGTCTTGTTTATCCAAGAAGATCTAATTTTAACTTTAAGGAAGCCATTCCATCAATAGCTCTCTTGATAAAACATTTAAATTTAATTAATACAGTTTTTCTTTTGATTAAAACTGTTATACCATACATTACACATTATAATATTTCTCAATTTTTATACAGCTGTTTAAATAGAAATACATTTAGACCAATTACAAAAAATCTGATAATATTTTGAAATAACTATTAGCACATTCTGTAATTTTAATTTGCTATTACAAAGGTATTCTTAGACCCATCAAATGAGGTTTCCCATTTTTGCCAGGATGTAAGACAAGCATGTATATAAAACAATTCCCAATTTTATTTTTTCTAATTCATGTACTGAAAGCTATTTTAGAATGTGTCATTAGGGGAAAAAATCTTTTGTTGATCAAATTATAATTTCTTACTGTAATCCAGTAAGAAACCATAATTTCTAAAGGCACAATAACATCTTATACCTACAAAAAACTTTTTAGACTGCTAAAGATAAATATAAAGGCATAAACAAATAACAGTAGATAGCAAGCAAAAAATACGCCAAATTTACCAAGAAATGATATGCTACATAAGATACACGAGCAAAAATTAATGCTACATATTTCAATACATTCTGAAACTAAAACATATTGGGAAAAATTCTTATATAGTTAATGCAGACAAAGCAAATTATCAGTCTAAAAATATATAAAGCAAATGGCAAGATGAAAACAAATTTTTAAACAGGGCCCCATAATATTTGTATTTTTAAAAAAGTAAAATATCTGAGTTAAAAATATTATAAGCTAAGCACCAAAATAAATTGGAAGAAATTCCCAAACATGTCTGTCTATCCACACAATAAAGTAAGCATGGCTCTGAATAAAAGTATGACACATCAAGCAAGAGAGGAAGAAAATTGAATGAATACAAATAGAAATTGATATTTTAATTAAAAATTTGGATATCAAGATACATTCATATCATTCGTTTTTAAAAATTTGACTTATCAACCATATTTTGCAGTTACTCAGATTTAGAATTTACTATTGTTTACTGAGTACTCACAAGGTACCAGTAACTGGGCTCGATACTTGATGATTTTTTGTTTGTTTGTTTGTTTTTCCATTAGGGCTCTCTGCCTAATTTTTTTTGAACTCAGGGCCCAGTCATCATTGAGCCCATTCTGGTTCCTCGAAAACAGTGGATACAAAGGCCAGTCTTTATCATCATTATCACTCGACCATTAGTTATCTAGCTTGTCATATTCTGAAGACCATTTCCTAGTTTCTAGTTTGTTTTTCTTTCTTTCCGTTTGTTTGTTTGTTTATTATAAAAGTATAGTCGACCTACAATATTATATTAGTCTCAGATGTACAACACAGTGATTCAACATTTATATATATTATGAAGTGAGCACCATAATATCTAGTTAAGTAATAATTTTCTTAATTGAAATGAATTGGATTTGCCAGAATGAGCATGGAGA
>NW_011888948.1:4418948-4433258 GCF_000151845.1 Pteropus vampyrus
ACCTTCTTGTATTTCTTTTCATATTTCTACCCAACTTGCTTATATTCCTATTACTTGATTTTTCAACTTTAGGTATTATATACAAATCTCTGATATAGAAGATAAGAGTTAAATTCTCTTACACAATGCTCCTTCTCTACATCAATATATCAAACTTCATCTTCCCCAGCTTTCTAATACAGTTATATCACAGGGTTCTGGTAAATAAATATTCAATTTTATATTATTACAAGCATGTAAATACTATCCAGAGCTGACCAAGGAATCCAACACAAGGAAATGAACAGGCCTGTGAAGGAGGCAAAATGCCATGTGACAGCCACACAGCAGTCCTCGAGAGTAAACAGTCAAGATTGGAGAAGGAGAATGAAAACTGCGAGAGGGACGTGAGGAAGGGAAGAGGGGAAAAATGTTAGGAGAGATTACTTGATGTGCTTGACTGAGAAAATGTAAAGTCCACTCAATAGTTTGGGTCTGAAATAGTAATAAGCAAGCAAGTACAAAACCAAGCAGTTTTTAACTACAGAAAGAAGTTTTACAGGAAAGGAAATGCAATCAAATCATGCTGGATTTCTTGTTTCCTGGATTCCACATCTTCTCTTTTGTGGTCTACTAATTCTTTTTGATACAATCTATCTTCCAGCAGTTTTAATGTATAGGAAGCAACATTTTTTGAGGATTTGCATATCTCCTATTTTTTCCCAATTTCATTGGCTATTCCTTCCCAGTTTTCTTTGTGAGTTTCTTCTCTTCTCAACCTCTAATTATTAGCGTTTCTCAAGACTCAGTTCTCAACCCTTATCCTTTATTTACACTCACCTCCTAAGTGATCTTACCTAGTCCTAATGGCTTCAAATATCAACTACATCTGCAAACTATCAAATTTATAATTTCAGCCTTGATTTCTCTGTATTATCTTCTTACTCAACATATACTGTATACTCATAGGTACCTCAAATCAAACATGGCCAAAAATGAACTGAATTCTTCATCACCCACCCACTCTCATCAACCTGTTCCTGTCCAGCATTCCCCATTTCAGCAAATGACAATACTATTCATCTACTTGTTCTAACAAAAAGCCAGCAATTCATCCTCGACTCCTCACATCTTACCCATCTAGTCCATATATATATCCTATTGGCTATAACATAAAATGTCTCTAGAACTAACTATTTTTCATCACCTCCAAGACTATTCCCCAGTCTAACTCATCATCATCTCTGTTTAGAACCACAAACTGCTTCATAAATACCTTTGTTATTTCCTTTCTGTCTCACTACATTACATTATCCACATAGTACCCAGAATCACCTTACTCATAAATCAGCTCAAAACCCTCCCACATCTTTCCCAACCCACTCAGCACAAAGTCTAAATACAAAGTCCTACACAATCTGGCCTATGCCTACCTCTGTGATTTCATCTCCCTTTAATTTCAACCCATTCCCTTCCAACTACTGGCTTTCCTCTGATCCTCTACAATGCAAGCTTTTCCTTGGCTTCAGGGCAAGAGTATACTACCTAGGACACTATTCTCCAATATCCTTTCAATCCCAACTACTTCACATTATTCAGGCCTCTGTTTAAATACCTCCGCCAAAAGGCCTTTAAAAATAGTAGCATACACATACACCTACTCACCCATGGTCACTCCCTATACTTTCTACTTCCTTTCTCCTGCTTTATTTCTCCTCAGTGCCCTTATTCCACTATCTAAAATTATTTTATACGTGTTTGTCTCCACCATTAGATTGTAAGTTTAAACTCTGACTTATTCAATGCTGTTTCCTTAGCACCTAGAACTTTTAATTGACTAAATGAGAAAATGTATGAACAAGTAGAAAATGTACATTAAAAAATGTATCAAAAGATCTTAATTGTTATCCTCAAAATTATCATCTTCAAAGACAGAAATAATTCTCAGAACCTAAAAACTCTACTATCAAGTTCAGAATCTAAATGATT
This sequence comes from Pteropus vampyrus, assembly GCF_000151845.1. Taxonomy (NCBI): domain Eukaryota; kingdom Metazoa; phylum Chordata; class Mammalia; order Chiroptera; family Pteropodidae; genus Pteropus; species Pteropus vampyrus. The sequence goes on from NW_011888948.1 coordinate 4,420,917, forward strand.
TTATTCTTAGCATTTTCTACATTAGAAAATGAGTTATCATTATCTTCATTTAATAAGTATGATACAGTACTAAATAGGTATTAAATGGGTATTACTAAACAGATAACTTAAAAATTATTTTAACACTGTCATTACATAATATAGCATTAGTTATATGTTAGCTGCTTTCAGCTCTTGTATTTTCTAAGTATGTATCATTCTCTTAGTTTAAGAAGCCTAATTTATTGCTTTTGAGTCATGGCAAGTGATAATAAATTTATATCTAAAATTTTAGAAGACTGACTCAAAGCCTATCTCTGACCAGTTTGTGGCTTGTTAGTTTTGTTTGAAAATCTAGAAATAAGATCTGAAATCTCTCTTAGCTGTGAAGTTCTGGGTGGTTAATCTCAGCCACTAGGAGAAAGATAACATCATTGACATACTTTTGTGGTGCTTTGCAAGCTAGTGATCCCTGCCCCTCTCCTGGATTTGTTAGTTGTAATAATTCTCTTGGATTTTAACAACTGGCCTTCTATTCCTGATACTTTCATACTAGATAAAAAGTAAGTTTTAACCATTTTTAATTGACTAATATGGAAACTATTAAAAATAAAGCTTGAAAGGACATTGTTGTAACAAGTACACATATAATATTGTCTTATAGTGACTGTTATAATAAAACTCAAGTGTATACTATCAACAGATATATGCAAAGTGAAAATAAATGCAAATTTTAGAGTCAAAAATTATATTTTAAATGAGACAAGTAGTTTCTAATCATATAAAATAGCTCTTATTTACAAACGCTAAAGTACTTTTATTTAGGGAAGGTGAAGCTATGGTTCTATTTTGTCACTAATGGAAAACTAAATGTTAAAGAAGAATTTATGTTATTTCCATCCAGAATAGTACATTTTACTTATTATGCCCTATTCTGAGTATAATATATAGTTGCTTTAGGTGCTATGGATCTCTTACTAATGCATTATAGACTTATACTGTTATATCAGTTGTGCGTGTGCTTATGTTTGTGTGTAAAGTTATGTTTGGAGAAGAAAGACAAAAGGAAAAGATGGATCTCAAATAATAGCACATATAATATATATAATGATTCATGTGGTTCATTCATTCACTTGGAGATTCTACAATTATACTTAGTCATACAAATAGTGAAAACAAACAAAAAATATCTTACACTGTGTTCTAACTGAAATGAGTTATCATATAAATTTAACAAGCACATTTATCCATTCCACTTACTAGACTGTATTACAATAAAATTTAAGGAGGTTAGAAATTTTACATATTAAAACTATCCCAGGTTCAGCAACTATTATTTGTTCAATTTGAACATTAAAACATGTGAGAAAAGTATTAAACATTTCTTAAAAGCATAACATTTCTTCATTATGTTATAAATATTATTCATTAAAATGATAAAATTTTATTATTGCAGAAGTCACAAAATTTCTTCTAAATAATTTCTAAATATTAAATCATAGGGAATAGTAAAAAAAAAAACAGAAACATTTTAACACATATACTCCACAAAAAATGATTTGTTACCTACAGAATTTGGCTCAAGGCAATTGTTAACAGAAATAACCAATACAATGATGAGATCGTTTTGAGTTTGTTTCACCAGTATATAATGGAATTTACTTCAGCATTAAATCACAAAGCAATTATTACCTACCTAAAAAAAGATTCTCAGTGAAAATGTATTGTTCTCTCACCAAATATTCGGAAAACAATAAAAGAAGTTTTATCTTTAAACTATTATACCCAGATTTTTAAAACATTAATTAGAGTATAAGAAAGCAAACAAATCTTAAATTAGCACCAACATATTTAATTATAAGACTACCAAGGCATTATCAGATCTAGCTCAAGACCAACTTGATCGGTCTCAAGATTAACTGCTAGGAATCTTTTCTAATTAAATCTACCCCTCAATGACTATTTTCTTATTTTATATTTTCTAATTAATTAATCTAAACCACACTGACATGTACTGATTTACGTACTACATTATACCTGTTCTTAAGCTTCTGCTTATATTGTGTCTTATTTCCTAACAGGATTCTAAACACAGATATTGTGGTTTATGCTTCTTTTACACCTCTGCAGCATCTGGCAGAACAGTACATGCACAATATAAATATTTAATAAACGCTTTTGAAATTTGAAGTTTCTCTGTACTTAGATTTTGGAATATGTCATAATGCCAACAAATGTTATTTGCTAAAATAAGCTTTCTAAATGGATGCATACAAGCATACAAAAACCTCTTAGATATAAATGCATGTATATGAGCATACAAAAATCTCTCAGGTTATAGAAATTTACTGACCTTTATATTAATATGTTTATAAAACTGATATATCTGTTGGCATAAGGTATTAGTCCAGCTAACTATCACAATATTATGAATCATAAATAGCGTTTGAATTTAAAAACCATAATTTTTATGTTATAATTTCTTTCTAAGACTTCAACAGAGACTTAAATTATTTATTCTATTTCAAAATGATCTTTCCTTAATGTTAATGTAATTATTAGGGCAAAATGTAAAGGATATTAGTTGTAAGCAGATAGCTCTTCTCTAAAGATTTATAACATCATCTTAGCTATCTGGTAACCTGTCTTCTATAATTTTCAAGCATTGAAAAAAATACTCTTCAACTCTCTTGAGAAAGAAAGTAGGAAAGAGGGAAGGGAGGAGAAGAAAGGAAAAAGAGAAAAGGGAGAGAAAAATCACATTCATTTCTTCTCTCACACACACAAAGGTTTTGAGGAAAAATGGCCTTTTTTCAGTTTCAATGGAAACAACAGAGAAAGGTTGAAAAATCAGGAGATTTAAGTATAGACACCAAGATTTGTTAGTTTGCCATGGTCTCTTATGAAGGTTATATAAGAGGTTGACCATTTCCAGCAAAAGCCAATAGTCATGGAAAAAACAAGAGATAGAAAAAATAAAAATAAGAAAGTAAAAAGGGTAAAAGAGACTCAAGAAGGGCTGGCAGCAGCTACTAATTGGGAATTATAATGGTGATGGCAGTGGAGAAAAAAATCATTAGCAGAGCTTAAAAGTAGCGATAGGAATAATGGTTCAGCTATAAAGTGCTTGGAACAGTCCCTTGCACATAATAAGTACCCAATAAATTGTAACTATATTAGAAGTGGCATAGATGATAAAAGCAGAAATTAAAAGTAGCAAAATGGGCTGCAGGCAATCTGACAACAATCTCTGTAGGAGATAAAAGACAGAACAAATTAATAGTTGATAGATGGTCACAGGGATAGGGAGCATGGAATGGGGAATGCAGTTAGCATTAATGTGATGGCTAGGTAGACAGCCAGAAGAGAGAAAGAGCAATTAGGGGGATAATTTTATATACTATGTAAATGTCTAACCAATGTACTACATACTTGAAACTAATAAAATAAACTTTAAAAAAAGAAGAACAGCAGCTCTTCATGCCAATGCCAGAGGGAGAACTAGAGAGAAAGCAAAGAGTAAGAGAGCAGGAGAAAGTGGAAGAAATTGTGTTTATGGGGATGAGGACAAGAGGAGAGAGAGGACTGAAAGGGATAATGATGTTCCTTTGCCTTACATCATACACAGCTGCTTGGGGTAGACATTTGTTCCAAAGTACACATCAGCAACTGAGGGCACTATGACTGTATCATGCAATACAGCATTCAGTTTTTTCCATGCCATCTATCTTTGTATATACACCTATTTTCGTAGAACCCATCATAATTTAAGAAGGTTGGCGGCATGTAATACACTAAATTTTTTATTAAAACAGATAAAATTTAAATATTGGCTGGCAATATCTTATCAATCTAGAACATTCACATAAAAGAAAGATCATTTCATCTATGGACTTGTAAAACAAAGATTGAGTCTATTAATTCTGATGTTTCTAACTACAACTTTGGAGTAAAGATATCTGTAAAGTAATAGGTTTATGCCATTATGAAAAGCTTAGCTGCTTATCAATTAAGGGGGGAAAATATATTAATGGAATGTAAAAACAGATCACTAGGAAAAATATTCTAAATTATAATTTCAAAAGAAAATATTCAAGTTTTTTCCTCAGCTAACAACTAGATTACTAAGAATATTACATAGCCAAACGAGGTAATATAGAAAGAAAATTATTAAAATAAATTAGCATTTTCTATGAGTACATAGAGGAAGAGAAGAGTTTTTGGATCATGTAAGACATCACCACCTAGCTAATTTGATGTAAACATCTCTTAAATATTCTCTGGAGTATGCAATGAATATTGCTATCATATGGAAATATTTAAGATTTCTGTCACTTCGGAAACTAAAAGGATTTTTGTTCATTTTACAATAAAAAGATCTTTGCTTGATTATTAGTTTTCTTCTTCACCTTTTGATATCTCACATTAAAATTTCCCAGAGAATCTCAATAATGGTCCACAATTGTTATAAACACCTTTCTGGGTATATACATTTAAGAAAAGTGAAATGAGAGTTTCTAAGTACATTTTAAAACAAAGGCAGACTTCAGTATATAATTTCTTTATGTAAGCAACGGGTGTTATTTTAAACATTTTTAAATTTAATAACGTTTCTTACTTGGACCAGGACAGGAAACTTTAAGGTCCATTCCAACTCTAGCATTCTAGAACCGCAGTTTATACAATTTACTTTTTTAAAAAAAAAGCTATAATAAGGAACATAATACCATAAACAAAGGCGGGAGGGGAAGGTAAGGCAGATACAATATAATGTATTCCTCAAAATGAGTAGGAATTTCATTTAACTATATGTAGTTATAAAAACGTATGGAAAATATAAAAAAAGAAACTTATTTTTATTCTCCCTTTTCTTCTTTTATCTTTTCAGTAACCGCTAGTATATAAAACAAGCAACATTTATATAAGTATAAATGTCTAAAAACCAAACTATGGAAATTAAATTTTTCATTTGAGAGAAATAAATAAAATAATTTCAAAATAGTTTGCTATTTATTTACTGAATATGCAAATGAGCCTTAAGATGATTAAATTATAGTAATAATTAAATTTGTGAGTATTAATAATAATATTTACAATAGTAATATTTAAAATCGTCAACAGATTGTATCACCTGAGGTTTCCTTTCCTGAGACAAAATACCAAAGAAAATCTTAGAAACAACAAAAACAGATATTAATTTTATAATTTAGTTCTTGGTAAGAATAAATCATAAAACTTCCAGATTTCAATTTCCGTAGAGTAAATTGAAGTCAGTCAACAGGGAAGAGTAAACTAACAATTGTTAAAGTATTCTGGAAATACTAATAAAGAAAAATAACATCTGTTGCAGGCCTAGTAGATGCCAGGAACTGGGTATTTCATCTACACAATTTTCTCAGTTAATCCCTACAACCCCTGATGGCAGGTATGTTAATATACAGATTCAGCATAAGCAAATTAAAGTGCAGAAGAATTAAGCAATTTGAGCAAGTGAACACAGTTAAGTGGCAACATGGGAATTCTAATGCAAGTTTGACTTCAAATTCTGTTCCATGTACTGTAAATAGTATTGATAATAACACATACATATTATTATTTTATCTTTGGATTTATCATTATATATTGCTATAATAAAAAATTACTATACTTGAAACAATAAAGTAAATGGAATGTTTTTAATAAAATTCGTTATTTCAACTTAATAGACATTTTCTCAACTGATTAACAAATTACTATAAGAAACATAATTGGTGAAAAATATGTCAATATATGCAAAATATTTCAAATTTTTTTCTTAGAGATAAAATTAAAAATGGTTATTTAAAAATGTTTCTTATTATCCTGTATCAATGTGTTAATTTGACAGAATTACAGCTTTAATTCAAGTTGTTATCAGTATCTTTCTTTTTTTTCTTTTTTTTTTTTTAGGCGAGGTAATCCTTGGTTGATCTCACAGATTACACAGACCTTGTCAGCTTACAATCCCTTATTTTTTTTTAATTTTTTTACGCCTATGGCACCTGGTCTTCCTAGGTGGTCTCCCATCCAAGTTCTAACCAAGCCCGACCCTGCTTAGCTTCCGAGATCAGATGGGATTGGGCTTGTTCAGGGTGGCATGGCCATAGACTGTTATCAGTATCTTTAAACTCATAATGATAAGGCGATAATTTAACCAGATACCATGTAACATATATAAAAACAAAATATTTTACCTTGAGAGGGCTGCATACACCCTCAGTGATATGCCCAACAACTTTCTGAATATTTTTTAACACCTACAATTAATTATAACTGAAAATTTGTTTTCCATATTACACTTTGCTTTACATACATTAAAAAAAACAATAATACATATGATTAATGACATAACAAAAATTTTAAATAACCTTGATAATATTTTATTAAGTTCCATATTTTTAGGACATTACTAATTATGTTAATATCTGACTCTAGAGGTCTGCTAATTTATTTGGCTTTTGATTAATAAAATGAAAAAGTAAATATATGAGTCCATGTATTTACTCAGTATATTAAAGGCAGCAAAATATATTAATTGAAGAAAGTGATGTGAAGATGTATTAGCATTTGTTCTACAAACATCTTATTCTGGGCAGTGAGGCTGAAAACATAAGCTGAAGATATGAAAATGTAAACCACATTTTGCAATCTAATGGGAAAACTGACATTTACTAAATACCAACTATTAATCACGCTCTGGATTGGGTACTTGGCATTTACTGCTTAAAACCACTTTAATTTTTACAGATGGTGAAACCGAGGCTTAGAAGAATTAAACCATTCCCATAGAATAACCTATTCCATCTAACTCCAATCTATTTTCTTCCCACCTTTAACACTGCCTCTCACATAAACTTTACTGAAACTTTACTGAAACGTCTTTTAAAAAATACATCTTTTAAACTGGGTAATTAAGATAACAGAAAACAACTTTAAAAAGTGCAGAGTTTGTGCCAATCTAACATAGGTACCAAAGAATTAAAAATGAGGAACTTAAGTCTTGCCACCAATTTGTACACTGGCCTCTCCGGCAGAATGAAATGGCACCAAGCTATGCAAAACAGAGGTGAGACCAGTCAGAATGTTTCTCTTCACTTTCTACCCAAAATAGAACATCTTAATTATCCATTAACCCCTCTACAACACTCATCTACAACAAAGATTTGAAATTCTATAAACAAAAGATATCAGTGACTGAAAAATTTAGCCATTTTTCTTCCTTGGAATTGAGACCAAAATTTTAAGTACATTTAATATGTAGATAATTATTTTAAAAACTTTAAAACAGTCACATGAGAATGACAAAACGAGTTGGGTAGAAGGAATGAACGAATTAGTAGCTTAATGGTCTTAAGTAAGTCACTCAGCCTATTTATTCACCGATAAAATGAAGATGACACCACCTTTCACCTTTAAAGTTCTGTGACATGGAAGATCTGGGATAATACATACAAAGGCACTCCAGAAATGCCTTAAAAGTGAAGCGGATGAGTCCAGGCTTGACATGGAAGGTGATAAGGTCCACTATAAAAGTGTGAACAAATGTGTGACAGGATGAAAGTGATGGAGAAGAAAGTTTATCAGTAGAAAAAGGAGAAAACTAGAAGAAGATTAAGATGCTTATTGTACCTTGTAGGTATAGAGAACTTTTCTCCATGAAGAGGACAATAATAAGACTAGAAACAGAGAAGTCTTATGTTATTTTCTATATTTAGGCATTAGTAATAACAATTGGAGGATCCACGTTGTGTAGTTAACATGCTTTAAGAGAGCTTCAAGGTGTTCTTTTTCAGAAGCAGTATCTTGATGGAGCCAAGCCAATATACCTTCTACAAATCTAATAACAATTTTTTTAAAAACTCTAAATGTTCATAAAGATTTCATTCAGAAAAACATCAAATATACCAATATTGTCCGATTACTATACTTCAGAGTTTCATGGGAATGCATTTCAACAGTCCAGGTTACCTCCCAGGTCCTCTTTTTTAAGAGCATCAGTAAGTACACAGGCAACCATACTTCTGGAATTCATCTAAGGTATACCTAGGAGAAACTAGTTATTTGAAAAATAGTTGTTGCTCTTCTTAATGGTTATATCAAAGTATTCATGCAATTTCTAAGATAAGCAAGACATCTGAAGCTTCTTTACACAACTCTCTCAAACAATAACGTTTTTAAACAAAAAAAATATGAAAAAAGTTATCACAATAAAAATTCAATCTAAAGGTATATACTTTCACTCCTCATAAGAAAGAATTATGAGATTTGGGCTCAATCACAGGGGCAGAGGCAATAAAAAAAAAGCAGTGGATTTGGTAAAAGTAAAAAGCAACATAACGTGAAAATCCTCTACTCTTCAGGTTTCAGTACTCTGCTAGTCTAAAATATGATGTCCCACTGTTCACATAAGGCCATAATATCTAGTTCTCAGAAGTTAATTACAACTCTGCAATCCAAAAATACCCAAGAATTTTCATCTACATTAAAAAAACCTGCTCTTTAGACATATTATCACAATTTACCATCAAAATTTGCCCAAAACATACTATCTATTTTTAAAAGTTTATTTTGACTCCAATGTTCAGACATATCATATGTTTCTTAAATTTACTGGCTACCTAGGCACACAGAGCAAATAACTTAGTTTTACATATATTTAGACATCATCAGTGTGGTTGAAAGTGGAGGAAAAAAAGACTTTCTAAGGTGTGGAAATTTTTAATGAAGGGAAACTTTGAAATGAAAGATCAGGCAATCTGAGGTGAAACTGTAGTATGGCTCAGAGTTGCCACGAGTGCCCATTTCTTGGACCAAAATTACCCTTTGTTTCCCATTATCGCTACCATTTTTTACATCTCTCACCTAATTGAAAGTTCTATTTTAAAAGTATAAAGGAAAACAAAATACTTTTTCATGGTCCAATGATAACAGATTCTAGACCCACTAAATTTTAAACCCCTAAACAGTATTTCATTATTGTACATATAAACAAAAGTTACCAAAAATTTTCAAAGGTTTCCAAAGAATTAATTTCTTAGACTATACTGCTTTCTTTTATATGCTACTGATTTAATTAAAAAATCATATTTTTTAAAAAACACAAGCCGGAAAAGGGAATATTTTTAAATAAAAGGGAACGAGTAGTGAAGTAGATGATAACCATAAATTTTTAGGAATCTGAACTTTTTTAAAGAACCATTCACTGAAAACCAGATCATTGTTCTTTGTATGTGTTTGTTTTCAGTTAAAAGGAAATGCTTTTGAAACTCCCTGCAGTGACATACTAGTAATATGTGAAGATGAAAACATGATATTAAGCTGAGTTTTGCTAAACTGCACAACTGCCTTGTATTCACTTACTATTTTCTTAAAAACAAATTAGAACCAAAATGCTTACTTCTATTTTTTCCCTCATGCTCTCAAATTATAAAAGTTTAGTGTAAAAAAATACATTCCTTTTAATGATTACCAATTTAATGGAATGACTTTTGATCAAATGACTAATTATCACAGAATAAAATGTACAAACTTCCAACTTTTTAAATATATAAAACTAGGATCCAACAGACCACAATAAATAGAAACAATATAACTTCTGTTTTTAGGACTATTCACTGTGGCCACAAGTTATATTAGAAACCATTGGCACTTGAAGTGTGTGTTGGGGGAGATTATCAAGGCTTACAAACAGTGGAATCTAATCTGTACAATACTGTGAAATATCAATAAATATTAATATTAATGTTAATCTTGTTGCAATAACATAACCTGAAGCAAAAACAGTACAAGTTACAATAAACTTTCAATATGTAGACATGAAACATTTCTTCCCAGAGATAGAAGAAAACTTCCTTGATCAAAAGCAAATTCTTTTCCAAAAGAGGTCAAAAATTCAAAATACGGCTTTTCAAAGGTGAAAGTTAAAATTATGTAAATATTTTAAACTACCTCTAGTAAAATAAAAAAATTAAATCTCCATTTTTATTATATCTACCAAAAAAAAAATTCTGTTCGAAACCAGATTAAAAGATGAAAATTTTGGTCAAAAACAAATTAAAAGATAAAATAATAGTGTAAAAGCCTCTCTAAGAAATGCAACAAATACACGAAGAATGAAGGAAAATCAGTATTGTACATATCACTACATTCTTTAATAATTTATATTCTGAAGATTTACCAGTGGAAAGAAGACATGATTTTTTTTTCATTTCCACTTATAACAAATTATTTTTTGAAAAAATTTCTACACTTGATTTTTCAAAAGTTAATAATGCATTAACATTTCAGTTATATACTATCTAGCAAAAACTGAGTACAGCAAATTTCCCCAAGGACTTCAATAATTGACATTTTTCTTTTACATGATATCTATCACATTTGAGATACAATAATGAACAATGAAGCTATTACATGTTACTTAAAGTTCATATATTGCCATCTTATGGTTAATATGATATATTATGTTTTTGTTAAAGAATCCACTTTGAAAATAGATGAATACTTAATGCAAGGCCAATTTCCCCTTTTTTAGCATTCATTTTGTGATAATCAACTCGTCTTAAAATTCCTCTTCCCCGCTCATCTTCCAAATGCCTCTTACAATCTTTCAAATTGCACTACTGCTTCCTTATTCCTTAGACTGTGCCCTTCAGAGATAAATCTTTCCTCTTGATTATAGTTCTATTCTTTGTCTTCTAAGCTTTTGCTTGGCTGTCATGTACCCCCTCAATACACTCCCTTGTAGTTGATACTTTCCAGTACATCTCTTTTTAAAATAAAAATAATAGCTAATATATAGTGATGAGCAAAGTTTTATGCTAAACTTATCTGAAAAATCTAGTTTAATCTTCACAACGGCCTTGTAAAATAGACACTAACTTTAACCTCATTTTACAGCTAAGGAAACAGAAGCTTATAAAACTGCAGAAGCTTGTCAAAAGCCCACCTTCTAAACCTGTATGCAGTATTGATACTTTACAAGTGTTGATCAAAACTCAAAATTCAGTGAAAACATATTTACATATACAAGTCAGCTGACCTTTCCAAGTGTCCCAAACACACTAAGGCATTTTTGTAAAAAAGATTAACCTTTTGTCTACAGCCATGCCACCCTGAACAACCCAGATCCCGTCTGATGTCAGAAGCTAAGCAGGGTTGGGCCTGGTTAGTATTTGCATGGGAGACCACCTAGGAAGATGGTTCCGTAGTTGTAAAAAATAAAAAAAAAATAAGGGATTGTAAACTGACAAGGGATTGTATACTGACAAGGTCAATGCACTCTGTGAAGTCAACCAAGGCTTGCTTCGCCTAAAAAAAATAAATAAATAACTTTTTGAAAAAATTAGAATCTCTGAAAAACATAAACTTAAATATAATCAAACACCAAATGATTTAAATCCTACAAGACTCATAATTAAAGACCAATTCGACAAAATGAAGACACGAGGAAAGAAATTTCAAAGTAGATACACTATGTAAGTTGATGATGCATACTGAACAATGCTGTTTGCTTAATCATTTCCACTAACCATATAATTTTTTTCTACATAGATAGAGTTCCGGTACAATATCATACCAGTCACTGGTGCCTGATCAGGTCCGTCGCCATTTTTATATCTATCAAGGTGATCACCCCTCCGACAATAGTCATCATCTATCATTATACAAACATCACAATATGAAGGACTCTATTCCCCTTCAGCTTGTCACACATCCTCCCACCCGACTAAATGATATTTTAATGCATCGATGTGCTGGAGGATTACATTATATTTTGTCCCTTGAACATAAAATCCAGCTTTGTTTTCTGTTTTAGAAAACTGCTATGAATTGGACGGCTTGATTCATGGAATTACTTGCTTGATGTTGCTGTGCAGAGAGTCACAAACGCAGTGAGGAAGAAAACGTAAAGGAGCGTCACTGCAGGAGTGCACCGCAGAGTCATTTCTCAGGGTCCGGGGGGCGGGTAAGGCTTGTAACCTAGAGTGAACAAAAGGTAAGTACAAGGCTTCCTGACCTATTCATTTCTCTTCAAAGCACAGAAGTTTACCTTAAAGCAACACACTTAGTATAGAAATAGACAGCGATTTAGCCTCTCTGTTTCTATACCTTCCTTAGGAAATTTGGTTCACTTCAGTAATTGATCCAAAAAGATGTAAATGGCCATGCTGATTCCTCCCAGAAGACGAAAACACAGCCATCTGGCTTTACACTGGGAGCGCTTTCGAGGTCACGTGACCTCTACAAGGTGACCATCCAATTAGCCCGATCCCAGGAATCCCAGCGGCTTTTGAAGGATGTCCTCCCCTTGGGCCTTTGCCATCCGTAGGCGTTTTCCGCCGAGAC
>NW_011888948.1:4436355-4437588 GCF_000151845.1 Pteropus vampyrus
AAGCCAGGGGAAGGGGTCCCTAGGCAGACGAGCCTCGGATGGGACGGAACCAGCGTGTCAGGTCTGCAAAACTTGCCCTCTCCAAACTCCGTCCCTGCCGTCCTGGTCGCAGAAACCCCTGCCCCCACGCCCCGCCCCCTCCCCTGAGTCCTAGACAGAGCCAAGCCTCTCCTCACCCTGGGATCCTCCTCCTCTGCTGGGGGAGCCCTGTGCGCCATTACTGCCCTCTGTGGTTTCTTCCCTTTCTGGAGTCTGCGGGGCCAGCGCTGCGGGTCTCCGCCCGCCATCTGCCACACCTCGCCGGGGTTTCGCGTCCTCCTTTCTCAGCCGCGGATTAGGGGAATTCCTGAGGACAAAATCAACGAGAACTTTCAATGAATTGGAAACAAAGGCCCTCAAGCGCCTCATCCTCCACGGGTGGAAGAAGGGACCTCAGGGCCACGAAGAAGAAACACCCTCCTCACCCCGTCATGCCACATTCCCAGACCTCTGACCATCGCCTCGTGATCCCCTACGCCCAGAAAGGGACTCTGAGGCAAGGCACCCGAGGCACACCCGAAGGGTTTGGGTGGGCATCCACGAATGACTGCCTTAAGAGATGTTGCTGAAGTCTATCCCAACACCTCCCAGGAGGAGAGAGAAAGACAGTATGCCCTCAGACTCACTCCATCATTAACACTACGTTGTCTCCTGTGGCACACGCATTCCCAAAGCAAAAAGAAAGGATGCGCCCCTCTGGAAGATTTCAATGTCCCGTTCCACAGAAGCAGAGGCAATTTTCAAATGCAAATTCACCTAGAAGGAATACCTTTGCCTCTGCCTGACCCGAAGCTTCCCAGCTGAGGGTCTCAACTGGACTTTTTTCCACCTGTGTAGCATCACTGTCCCATTTGCAACTCGCTTCTCACCCATGTGAAGTGGATCTGTTCGAACCGGTTCTTTCCAACAAATCCATTCTTTCGGCTTTATCTGCCCATAAGGAAAACCCAGCAACTACTCACCCACCGGCCCACACGGGTCACAGTGCCCGGGCCCATTTCCCCCTGGAGCTACTCCTGGGGTGACAGTGAGCCTGGAGAAGGCGGAGTTTGCCAGACTCTCCGCTCAGAGGCATGATTGCAACGGCAGACTCCTTGGCCCATTGCCCAAAGCCACATGGCTATACCTAGTTGTCCTAGAGTCTCATTTCTCTGAGGGTTCATCCGAGGGCCGCTCGCAAAGGAAACTCACCTG
>NW_011888948.1:4439815-4464420 GCF_000151845.1 Pteropus vampyrus
CCCTTCTTTCCCAAAGAGGCAGTCCCATGACAGAGGTGCATCCCCTTGGTAATGGGTCTTTACTGGGGGAGTACTGTAATCTACGCTTCCTTTTGAAACTCATAGGTTTCAGGGACTTTTGCAAGGATGATGGTTTCCAAAGGGTGATATGGTAACTGGGAGTCTTTTCTTGCCGTCGGATGAGCCTCTCTGATCCTGTTTCTGGTAAGCATATCTTAAGATTTTCTGCCCTACACAAAGGACAGCTATAGGAGGTAATGGAGTGGAGAGATATGTTGCAGACTCTGATCGTAGTGATTCTTTCCCAGGAGATACGTAGAGCTGGTCACCATGTGGACCGTGTTTACCGCGTACGAGTTTACTGGTCCTTTGTAGTCTCAGCGATGGTGGAGACCATTTTCTCTCACGTGGGAGCCATATCCAATGAGGCACTAAGGAAATTCATCACACATTGTTTAAATCCTTCAAAACTGTATTTACGACGTTGAAATCCATCTTTGTTTTCAATCAGATGGATGATTTGATGACTTTGTTCCTTCATTCTTTAGTAATTTTGGATGGTCCTTTTGGCTTGAGCTGTATCCATCGGTGCCAGACTTTCATCTCTCCTTTTTCAAAGCGGCAAGGGCCGACAGAATTTTGTCCGCTGGGTAATAGGTCGTAACTCTAGGAGTACTTTAATCTACACTTCCTTTTGAAACTTACATGTTTCAGTAACTTTTGGAATGATGGCCTTTTCTAAATGGAGGTAGGGTAACTTGTTGTATTTTTTTTGCAATTGGATGTGTCTCTGTGATTATGTTTCTGGAGTCCTGGGCGATTCCTCAGTGTTAGGCCTTGGTTCAGGAAGAACCAGGCACCTGGGCAGCTTTTGACCTCTGACTTAGAGTCTATTTCTCCAAAGTGCATGATTGAGGGGCTCTGGGGAGGAATATTGAGGCACCACCAAAGCTCTTAATGAAGGGACATTTTGGTCTCTTCTTTTCTACTAGTAATTTTTTAAATTTTCTCCTAACCTTTTATTATAAAATCTTTTCACATTTTTAAGGGTATTATAAGTGGTTTTCTTGAGTTTTTTTCAACTTTTGATATGTGCCAACTACTACATATTTATATCACATCATTTTATTTAAAGTAATTTTAGGTATTTTATAATTAATCTCTACATTTCTCTCTTAGATTGTATATGACGAATAATATTTGGATGGCATTTATATTGTCACTAATTCTTTTCTACTATTTATATGGACTCCAGGCCTGACTGGCCCAAGGTCTTGCTGGTCTAAGATATGACTGTGATCTAGGCCCATGGATAAGAATGGGACCCCCAATTTAAAAAATATAAAAAATATTATTCAGCTTATTGTATCATGCATGTGTGCCTGAATGCCATTATTGTACTCCGCTATGTGATGCGATCTCCTGGAGAGCAGAAGGGAAGTATAAAAGATTGGAGTGGAATAAGTTCACACATTACCGTGTGCTCCCCGCAATAGACTGCACTTCCCAACAGAAGTGTGCTCCGCACAATAGAGTTGGTGCCTGCCATTTCATTCTCAATTCTGCCTCTTGTACATTCTTCCAACTGGGCATCTCACCATTGAACCTTTTCTTCTTGGTCAGCAATTCCGCTGACACTTGGCATAGCTGACAGATTGCCAGTTGGCCCTGACAATTTATATAATTTTTTTATATATAATTGGGTTTTGCACACAATATTATGCTAGTTATATTGATAATAGGTCCCCAATACAGTGCGTCGATATTTTTGTACCCTTCAAGATGATCACCCCACTAATTCTGGTAATCATCTGTCATCGTACAAATATCACAATATTATTCACTCTTTTCACCATCAACTTTTCACATATCCTTTCACTTCTGTAAATTGTATTTTAATATATTGACAGTCATCACCTAAATAATGATGAATTATCTACATAATTACAATAATGAGAGAAATAAATCATTTTAATTATGATTTTAAAATTAAACTAAGCAGATAGAATTCAATGAGAAACCTCCTAGGTGGATTGCCATGCCCTGATTGAGCTGGAGGCAGTGTCCTAGTGTTGCACCAATCCCTGTGTTCTATGGTAACAAAGAGAAGCAACAGTAGCAAAGATCTGAGGCCCTGGAGAACCTGTGTGATTACGACAAGTCCTGTGTAAATTTGTCCAGCAGAAACTAGTGTGCTGACATGTGCGCTTCATCCTTGTCCTTCCTTCTACAACACACTCCAAAGTTTCGTTAGTTCCCAAGATGTCTCCTTGTGTGTGGCTCAGTAAAAGGCAGGCTGGTTTCCTAGGCTAGCTCCAGCCCTTCCTGCTGGACTTAAAATTCTACCCGCATCTCATGTCATGTGAGCATCAGTGTATTATCACATACTGTCCAGGTGCTCTGACATCTGATCCTCTCAGGATCCTCTTGGTCATTTTCATTCCCATATCTCAGCTCATTGCTCCTGGTGGTTGGCATCCTGTGCTGCTGGCCAGTACGAGTGAAATGAAGGAGCACCAGTCATTTGGGCCTTATTTTGTGGAGTTAGAAATGTCTGAATTTTTTCAGAGGTCAGTTGCCTTCTCTGAGATTTACAATTGAGGTTATTAGTTTTCCATGGACACCATAAGGGACTGAGAAAAAACAAGAGCAGAAAGTTCCTGGACATCCTTTGTGTACATTATTTGCCAAAAATAGATGCTCCTGTGGACCTAAACTGACATAGAATATTTTTGCAGGCTATGGGACAAGGTGATGCCTTCTCTTGATATTCTAGGTAGAAAAGACTAGTTCCTTGGTCCCTGAGGTGATTTAGAAACATGTCTGGAGACTCAGAAGGGCCATGTAATAACAACCTGAAAAATGATCCATGAAAGAAAATGTAATAATAAATATAATGATGAACAACCATAGTGACCATGAGGTGATCATAATATAAATTGAAATAATGTTAACAATGATAACTACATTACACTAAGGAAATTGAGATTAGATCTGCATTCCCATGAAAACAGAGAAATGAAATCACACACTTTGATAGTTTAATATCAGTTTGTTTCTGATTTTGCAGATTATTGTTTCGATTGTAAGAATAAATGAGGTATCCCTTTCAATAACTTAATTCCAGAGAGAAATGTATTATATCTGCACAACCATCAGTGCCAGTATGCCACTTCTATCATAACTAATCAACACAATACACTGTGTACAATAAAGTTGCAGAAAGTAAATTTGTCAAAATTTAATTTCCCCATTTCAACAAACTTCCACAGTATCCCTTACTACCAAACACTTATTTGTTGTCATTGATAAATGAATTTTAAGTCAATTCATACTGTAAGTAATAGATATTTAACTCCATTAAGATTAGGACGATATGGTGGACAAGTTCTATTTTGTTTAATGAAACCATTAGATTTTTTATTGTTAACTGTTGAAATAGCTTATTATTCTAATGAAAATATATCTACTTATTCATGTACACTTTGTTATTGGTATCCAAAATTTAATTACACACTGATGTAGAAAATGAGAGAAACGTTAGAAAAGGAACCACCTCAATGAGCAAATGTTGGCCCATCAGTTAAAAAATAGGATCAGGGAAACTCCTTGGACAATTCTTGCCATAATCAAGAGAAAAGAAGCCCCTTTACAGTAAAACCTATATTAAAATATTCAATAATTATGAAACTAAGAAATTCTGAGTTATCAGACATACAGATTGAGTCTTCAAAAATTAAACCAAGACAACATATAAATACATGATACCATGGAGACCATTGAATATTGAGTCTCAAAGGGAAACTACAGATAAATGGGTATTATGTATATGGAAATCTAGATATCTCTTAAGTTAAAATTACTCCCTAGTGTTTTTTTATTTTTTATTAGGGAAAAAAAGTTGCACATTACAATCTCTTCTTTTATAAGAGCAAGTTAGGATATGTGCACATGCTGCTCCTGATTTGATTCTTCTTCTTGTTGACCACCAAGACCTGATACTCTGTTTCCCACCTGCTGTCTCAGAGAAAGGCCTCTTCTACTTCAAGAATCACAGAAGTCATCATGAATGTCAAATAATAATCTATATAGAACTTTTGAAATGAGTACATGAATCAATTTCTGTAATAGTATTTATAAAATTTGTAAAATGTCCTTTGGTAATGAAAACCTTCTGAAGTAGATATCACACATGGAGAAATAATGCTATCTCCTAATATATGTAAGAGAAAATAAATATAAACAGAGAACAGTCTATTCTAGGAACAGGAGCAAAGTGTGGAAAAGAAACTGAAGACACTGTCTCTGAGCAGGATCTGAGCAAGTCCAAATATTGCACATAGTACACAAAAACTTTAAAACAACTATTCCAATGATTCTCAAAAAACTACAGGAAACAATAGAAAAAGGAACTGAAAGAAGTCTATGGCCATACTACCCTGAACAAGCCCAATTCCATCTGATTTTGGAAGCTAAGCAGAGTAGGTCCTGGTTAGTACTTGGATGGGAGACTACCTAGGAAGACCAGCTGCTGTATGTGTAAAAATTAAAAAAATAAATAAGGGATTATAAGATGACAAGATCTTTGCAGTCTGTGAAGTCAAACAAGGATTGCCTTGCCTAAAAAATAAAAACTAAAAAATAATTTTAGAAAAGAACTGAAAGAAACCAGGAAAATAATGTTTTACCAAATCAAGAATTTCACCAAAGAGATATAAATCATCAAATGAAGTTAAATAGTAATTCTGGAGCTGACAAATACAATAGCTATATATATTATATATATATTATATATATAAAATAATATATTTTATATATATATTATATATATAAAATGTATATAATATATATATATATATATTCAAAAAACAGATTCATTCAGAGGAAAAATAATCAGTGAACATGAAGACAAATCATTTGCAATGACCAATCTCAGTTTATAGATGAGCCAAAGATAGTACAGATTATTAGGCTATGTTATTTACTTCACAACAGACAGAACCTTTAGCTCAAAAGGCCACTGTCACTAAAGTCAAACTTTTCCAACTGAACTGTTTTAAACACAGTGCAAATTAGTAAATTTTAAGCCATTTAAAGCCTGCCTACTAGGCATAGACCATGAATTTTCACTCAACATCCGCTAGCCATAAATAAGGCAAACTATGAATATAAAAGCATTTAAGCTCCTGCTATCAATTCATAATTCTCAGACTCAGATACTCCCTATATTGTGGTTGAGAGATCATTTCCGCAAGTGAGCCCCCAAACTAACACTCTCCTCTTGGGAGTTTCTTTGCCATCCTAGCTTTCTGAGTGTTGGCCTCATACTGTTGCCACTGGAGGCATCATCCTGCAAGGGACTTCTCCACTGAGTCAAGCTATCAATATGCCACCCTAATAAATCTTGCTGTGTGATTCTGCTACCCCGTGTTCAGATACTTGTACGTGGTCAGCCCTGAAATTCCACAATCTCAATTCACGTACCCAGCATGCATGTATAGGGTCATGTAGATGAATCCCAGTGGGATGTAAGCTCCTTTGAGAAGGGAGTGTGTATGTCAATCTAGGGAGTTCCAGCTCTAGCATGAGTCCCCCCCACAGCAGGCATCTGGACCTGCCTTTGCCCTCCTGGAGACATATTAGGGCAGAAGAGGTGATTCTTGGCTCAGCCATTAGAGAGAGCTCACATAATTCTTGTTGCTTAGAATTACAGCTCAATTCAATTACAGCAGGAGTGCAAAATATATATCATCTTAGGCAGACAATAGAATTAACTGTTCATCATCTTCACACATGACTTGGCATTTTTCTTCCCTGACTCTACAGTGCAATCACTTCTGGAGATTAAAAAAATTAATAATTATATATTCACTTCGGTAATCTTTGTACTCATTTATTTGGTCTCAGGCCCATGGTCTGTGGATTGTGTTAGTTTGGCAATATCACAAGTCAGCCCAGTGAAGCTCCTAGAAGCATTTTCTCTTGATGTTTAGGTTCAATATTGTTGTTAGTTAAAGGATGTTTCCATCCCTGAAGACAAAGTGGGAAAATCTCCTTGTAACAAACTTCCTTTGCTTGGGAAAAAAAGATTGCATTAATTGTAAAGAAACAACTTATGTGCTGGCTGAGAGGGTTAAGGATTTTAACTGACTGCAGCTGTATGTTCTGGGCTGCTGTGATGGAAAAACAGCTGTGGGGTGACTGGTCAGAATATAAATCAGGAACGACCTAAAAGATGTAGAGTTTGGTCATGGAATTTACTCTTTCTCCCACATAGCTCAATTCAGAGATTTTGGGACAAAATTCAAGGAGCTTTTTGCAGACTGTCTGGACAGAGTTGATTGTCTCTCTGGCCCTTGGTTTCTTGCAGTAGCTCAGACCTGGACCAAGGGGACACTAAAACTTTTAGACTAGATGTCTTTGTTACTGCCCCCATGACCTTGCCTGACCAGGGCCATAGCATTCTGAGATATCTAGCACATGGGGCTGAAGATTACAATTGTATCACCACTAAGACTTGAAGAGAGACTGATGGAGTGAGGGGAACTAAGGTATGTAGAAAGAGCTGCTAGAGAAAGGGTGTGTGTAACCCCAGATCTTCATTTCTACCCACATGCCAAGGAGTACAGACCTGAATGTGTGTGTTCAAAATTGCATAAAGGAAACTAGAACATCAACATTTAGCTTCTTTAACGACAAGTTATTGTTTAAATACCATCAAGAAGTGATATATTTTTAAAATTTAATTTCTTACAAAATTCTACATTTAATACTGCTAAGTCACTTTATTCTCCTGCAATTCATGCCACTTTTATAAACAAGTATTTTCTCAACAATCTCAAATGTTTGCCAAGTAGTATATTAAAGGATTCTTTTAAAAGTTACCATGCACACACATATTTTCTGATGTGAAAACTAGCTGAACTTTTCTTCATACTGATTTTAGGATTACTGTCTTCTCAGGATGAGAATCTTTAGGTTGACTCATAAATAAGGGATCAATGAAGGACTTCCCTTCCTGACACAGACAGTGCTTTGTACAATCTAAATCTACACAGAAACCACAGGTGTTGCTCTATGAATAAAGAATTTTTCATGATTTTACGTTGAATAACTTCATAGAATAAAATTTTTTGCAAGAAATATTTGGTATTCCTCAAGAGGATTTAACTTCTGATTTCCTGTTTTAGTGTTTATTTTTTGACTGAGTTTTATTTTGCACACAAAGCCTGATACTTGGCTGAATATTTGTTCACAGTGATTGCTGACCTCTGGGTAATCTCATGTGAAGTTTGTTTATTTCATAAACAATTACAAATGAAGAATGATGGGTTACTTTATGCACGAGTCATCCAGTATTTATAAAATTTAGAACTGTTGCTAGAAACATAGAAATATTATTATATTTACAGTGTGAGTTCTGCCATTTTATCTAAGGTTAGTCCAATGACTAAAAGCTTTGACACTTAGATAGAATGCATATGGACCCACTCAGATATAAAATGCTTCTCTGGCTTGAGGAGTATACTGATGGCAGGATTATTAACATTGCTTACAGACAGCGTGTATTTAATGTGTGGGTCCTCTAGTGTATCCAAATGGTAAAGATATAATGTTGATGTTTCTTCCACATTGATTATATGTATAAGGCCATGTCCTCTCAGGTCAGAATATTTACAGAAGGCATTCATAATTTTCTCTCCAGTGCTGGGTTCCCTCGTGTCATCTAAGGGAAGAAAGATGACTGAAGAATTTCCCACATTGCTGACATGTATATGGCTGCTCTCTAGTGTGGATTCTCTCATGTCGTCTAAGATTAGCATATTGACAAAAGGCATTCCCACACTGGTGACATTCATATGGTTTCTCATTAGTGTGTGTTCTGTGATGCCGTGTAAGTTCAGAAGTTTGACTGAAAGCTTTCCCACATATAAGACATACATGTGGTTTCTGTCCCATGTGGATCTTCTTGTGTTGGCTAAGGCCAGAGCTTTGACTAAAGGCTTTCCCACATTGATGACATTCATAATGTTTCTCTCCAGGATGGATTCTCTCATGTTTTCAGACCTTTGACTGAAAACTTTCTCACATAGGTGACATTGATACAGTTTCTCTCCTGTGTGAGTTTTCTCATGTTGACTAAGGTAAGAACTTCGACTGAAGACCTTCCCACACAGATGACATTCATAAAGTTTCTCTCCAGTGTGGATTCGATTGTGGTTTCTAAGGTCAAAGCTTTGCAGAAAGCCCTTCCCACATAAATGACATTTAAATGGTTTCTCTTCAGTGTGAGTCATCTCGAGCCGTCTAAGGCTATAGCAATTATCGAAGGCTTTCTCACATAGATGACATTCACATAATTTACCTCTAGTGTGCATTTGATTCTGTCCACCAAGGAATGAGTCTTCACTAAGTGATTCTCCATAGTGTTGGCTGATATGAGGTTTCTTTTCTATGTGAATTAACAAATGCTGAGTCAGTGCATATCTATGAGTAAATTCATCACTTAAATCAATATATTCACTAGGATCCTCTGGAGTCTGAGATATCTGCTTTGAGGAAGAAGATGAAAAGTTGTTAATGGATTGCCCACAAACATCCATGCATTCATTTCTCTACCTATATATACTTGAGTATTAA
This sequence comes from Pteropus vampyrus, assembly GCF_000151845.1. NCBI lineage: Eukaryota > Metazoa > Chordata > Mammalia > Chiroptera > Pteropodidae > Pteropus > Pteropus vampyrus. The sequence goes on from NW_011888948.1 coordinate 4,448,456, forward strand.
TCAGTAAGTCTCCTATGAAAATATTTCCAATGTTATTTGCATACACATGTGATGTTACTGTACTGCAGGTACAGATATTTTCTCCTAATACAGAGGTATGAGATTAATTTTGAAGAATTTAGTATGTTTCAACAACTAAGTAATGAACAAATTTTATCATATTTCCCTTTTTTAACATCTCAGGTAATTATTTTGGCTCATGTTAATTTCTTCACTGATTTTAAACTACCCGAAAATTTTACTTGAAAAAATCTTAATCCCACCTTACTTACATAAGTGCACTCAGACAATTGTGCTTAATTACTAACTTATCTCATTTCCAGGTATTTAATTTCAATAACTAGGGATCACACCCATGAAACTAACCATTGGCTTGATGAAGGAAATGTCCTTCTTGCTGATCTGTTGCATTAAAATCATTTCTTTTTTTTGAAGGGGATTTGTAATGCCTAAAGTGATTGAAAATGTAGAGATACAGAAAGAGCCTTATAACTATGTTTCAAAATCTGGTAGTTAAGGAAAGCATGTCGAATGCGAATAAAACATCATAGGCCACAGAAACACTTTAAAGGTCTTTTTCAATTAGAAAAAACATCAGAGTTGAAATATTAAAAATGTAAGTGGTAAACAGATGTTGCGTCAGCATATGATGGGAAAACCTTTAAATGGGAGGATCAGGATAAGAATCACTATGTGAAAATTTAACCGCCATAAGTACACAAATATCCTTTCCCCTAAAGGGAAAGAAAATGTTAGAACACATGACTTGTGACTGATATATGCAAGAAATAATAACAACATGAAAAATTTTACCCTAATGTTCTCACTTATATTTTAGAATTTCAGTCGCTGTAGTCTATTGAGAGTGACACAACAGTGTAGTTAAATAAATAAATCACCTTCAAATAGTTTAAGAACCATGAAAGGATTTGAATGAGGATTATGAGGAGGATATGTAAAAACTATTTTGAATACATGTATAATAAATAATATCCAGGTTGATAGACTCACCCACAGAGACCAGGTGGCTGATGTTCTCCAGCATTATATCTATGTATAGCTTTCTCTGGGATGTGTCCAGCAGGACCCACTCTTCTTGGGTGAAGTTTACAGCCATATCCTTGAAGGTCACTGATTCCTAAAACATCATGGACATTCCAGGTTAAACAGAGAAATGCCTGCTAATGTCCAGAATTGGAGGGCTGAGATGATAGCATTGAGGAAATGATGGGGAGCTGGGTCTATTGAAATGTTAGTCTGTGTTTGGGGTTTCACTCAGTTCACTGTCAGTGCTGAGTTGGTATCTGCCTTTCAGATACATTCATAGAAATGTTCACACTCTGACTTCATAAAAATTTATTATAAAGAAATATTACATGAGGTGTGGTGTAATATAAACTGAAAGTTTTTCAGTAATCTCATAATTAGGAATTTCAGACAGATGATGATAAAATATTCATTTAAACATTCATAACGAAAAATATCTTCCATTAATATCAAGTAACTCTATAGATTCATCATAAGATATGCAATAACCATGATATGGAACTTTTAAAAACATGGTCATCAGTTTAAATTATTTCCCTAGATGAACCTCTGGTTCCTTATCTGTGAACTTGTGAGCATTGAAAGATTTAATGTACTAATGTATGAAGTGTTTCTTATCTAGCAAACCTGCATTAAATACAAGACATTACTCTATAAATCATTAAAATGTCAGAGAACCTTAAAGAGATCTCCAGCATTTGTCAGAACTGAACAAGATCTACACAGAAATTTGTACCAGTAAGTGTTGTCTATCTCAATGCTAAGGACACAGGAGTTCATAAAAAACTGTAAGGTCAAATGGTTCAGCAGCACAAGCCAAGGCCCTCTGAGAGGACTGTACTGAAAGACAGTCCTAGCCTGACAATTCCTGTGGGATCAAGCCTCCTATTCCCAGTTTTCTCTGGGACTTTAAGTAGCTGTCTCCCTGATGGATTGTGGTGTTAATGCTCCTCACTCATCTCTGTCTCTTGCAATTATTACCAGCCCATACCCATTCCATCCAAAAACACAGATAATATGTTAATTATGGGACAATAATGCCATGGGCTGGATAAGAGAAAGAAAAGTTCTCTTGTCTTTTCTGGAAATAAGCAAGGTTCATGGAGGCTACTATAAATTTGTGTAATGTTAGCAAAATTAGTTATTGATGAGTTCCTGACCCATGAAAACCATCTCAGTGTTCTAGGTAAACTTAATTGAATCTCAGATGCCTGAACACCACCTGATTACACTTAGAACATACATGCCAATAGGAAAAACTTGCCCATGTGATGGCACTAGGGGTGTAATTTCAGTAGAAGGACACATTCCCTACACACCAGTGGCTGCATTATCAATAATTCAGATGTCTTCCTCTGGACTTTTACTCCCAGTAACTCAGGTGTCTTTCTCTTGGTTTTCACACATGGATAATCCAAGCACTACACAGGCAAATCTGAGGATAGAGAAAGAAGCCATGAGACTCATTCCTGTACACAATTCCCAATCCCAGCTGCCATGAAGCCCCAGTGTTCATCTGGGTGTACCCTTCCAGCTGCCTGACAAACTAAAAAGAGTGATGCACTCTGAGAATAATATGCAGATGTTTTTCCTCTCCCAGGGTCAAATGTAATAAGGATGTAAGTGTTTTTGCTAATCGAGAAGATCAAAATACAGGTATCTTACAAATAAGAACATAATAAGTTCTGAATTTCATATTAATGAGCCTGAGACAATTATTCAATTGCCTCTCTCATTTCCAAGTTTAGCAATCCCTGACTCATATCACATGCACATTTTGATTTCCACCTGTAGATAAATACTGTGAATTTCTCAGATTTTATTATTCTTGCCTTATGCACTAGCAGTGATTCTCTGTTGCTCATGGCTCCCTCTGAACTCTAATTCTTTTCCTGCTCTCATTTCCCCCTGGACTTATATACCAAGCAACTAAGAATCTATTTTATGATGAGAGTTTATCAATTCAATGACTTATTCCATTTGGAGAAGTCAATGGCTCCTATTCATCAGTCTAGTCCCTAAAATCCCCTACATCAGAAAATAGCAGGAGCACATACATGAGTAATAATGTTACTGTCATGTACAGCCTCAGTCTTCTAGGTCAAGGATGCCCAGAGAATATAGAATGGCTGGGGTTTGGAGGAAATCTAGTTGGTCCATCTTATAGTTTCATCAAGTGGTAGCTGAAATTCTCCAATTCCTGTTCTATATTTATTATTAGCTGCGACATTCCCTTTTTATTATATATTATATATATTACATATATAATATATATATACATACACACACACACATATATGTATATCCATGAAAATGTATGCATATGCATTTGTGTTTGTGAGGCAGAAAGCATTTGTAAACTATAATTTTTTCCCTAACATGTTAATAATAATTAAATGTATTTCATAGATAAATAATGAAAATGCTCATGAAGAGATAATTAACTCACCCATTTTTACCTGAAGTATGGGGCAGGGAAAAAGTTAGATTTGTGTTACATGTGACTGTGTACTTACAGATTTACATATATTTGCTTTTTTAATTTCCATGCTAATTATAGTCTAGTTACCAATTGAACAAATGACATAAACAGAGGTTCTAAAATTTTTAGTAATATGACAAAGTGACATAGCTAGAAAATGGAATGCTGTCATTTAATTTTTCTCAGTCACTATCCTATGCTCAAATTCCTTTAGAGTAACACAGCAAAGCTAGGTTTTATCTGGTTTAGTAACTCTAACAAATAATCAAAAGAAGCACCCTGTTATGACTGTCTTTTTCTTCTTGCATTTTCACAAAATTATTCATACCCAGGTTTTCTACCACATGAGAACCTCCAGTGTATGGACCCCACTTCCTAAATATCATAATCTTTCTTTATTTTATTGTCCTGTTTAACCTACACTCCTTCATTTCAACACACATTTACCGAGACGTATTTACTTATCCCTTAGATTATTTGTCACATCTGTTCAACAAGATCCCAACAGCAGCTAAGAGCACATTACTGAGATGTCAATAACAGTCTCAACACATAATCACAACTCCAAGTGGCTTTCAATGATATCTGGAAATCATTCTTTGTTCTGCTAAAAAAATAATAATAGTAATAATAATAATAAAAAATAAATTCTTCCAGTGCTAGTGACTGAGTGACTTAAACATCAGAAATTTATTTCTGTAGGTTAGAAGCCTGAGCTCAAGGTATATATGGGGTTGATTTCTTCTGAGGCCTCTTCCTTTGGCTTGTAGATGGCCATCTAACTTCTGTGTCTTCACATAGCCTTCCTTCTCTATATGTCTGTGCCCTGATTTTTCTTTTCTTCTAAAGGCACCAGTCACATCGGATTAGGGCCCTTCCTAATCACCTTTTTAAAAAATTAATTACTCCTTTAGTGACCTTAACTCCAAATAGAATTATATGCTCATGTACTGTGGGAAAGGACTACAACATATGAATTTAGCGAGTACACAATTCAAACCATAACACAAATGAATTACATTTTAATGCAAAGTAACTCAGTTTATCCCTATACCTACAAATATTCTTGCATTTATACCTACTAGTTACTCACATTCTACTATTTAATTCAAAAGTCACGTTGTCCCTGGCTAAGTCCAATGTCAACAATTGAATTCCTCTCTCTCCTCTTTTCTTGGGAACTATGTTGATTTAAATTAAATCTCCTTTAAGAGAAACCTCTGTATATATTTATAATCAATCTTCTCATGTCTTTTATATCTTGAAACAGAAATCTCTAAGATATTTTCTTTCAAATTTCTTCTCTTTTTCACAATCAAACTAAAATGTCAGTTATCAGTTTCTATCAGATATAAAAGAGAAGGCCTAGATTGATGTAGGATCTGCCTTCTGCATAGATGTATTTAGTACCTAGGACAATTCACAATGCCCAAGGACACACAATAAATACAGTTCAGTGGTTTAATTATCCAGAGTACATGAGAGTATCCAAGGAGGAAAGGAAGAGCTAAGAGAGCTAACAAGGAATTTGCCAAAGGATTGTGTTTGGTTCTGACTTCAAGGCAAATTCAGATTAAAATGGAACATGATTTTTTCCCCTTGGAAATTTTCTTCTGAAGAAAGACAAGAATATGTACATTTTTATTTGATATTCAGGGAACCCCTACACACATGCAATAGGCTGGTTTTGTGAGAAGAAAGCAAGAATGTCCCCAGATATCCCTGAACTATGTCTCTTTTCATGTAGTAGGCATGGAATGAGGTCACTGAGTGGATAAGAACTGGTCCACAAAAGCAGCCCCTCAGGAGCGGATCTTCCTTAAGTTATGGAAAATTGCAATCAGGTCCCACGAACTCTCCATAATCCAAAAATATCCATGAAGTTGTTATGTTGAAACACGGAAATGTATTTATCTCTAAAAGAAGATCATGAATCTATGTTGTTTAACTAACCTGAATGATAATGGCTTGGGAAAAAAAATCAATGCAAAAAACTATTAATAAGGCTAAAGTATAAAAGAGGTAGGAGTAAAAAGTAATTGAAGATTGATTTAAGAAACACTTTGCCTTTGATCAGAACATAAGAATGAAAGTAAGAAATTTTAAGATAAGACAAAAAGAGACCTCAGACAAGATTGTATAGTAGGTAGACGATGTGCTTGCCTCCTTCACAACCACATCAAAATTAAAACTAAACTACAGAACAACCATCATTGAGAGTTGCCTAAGGTCTAGATGAACAGAAGTTCTACAACTAGGTATGTTCAAAAGAGGCCACCTCAAGACTGGTAGGTGGAGCGGAGATGTGGGACAGGCTGTTTGCCATACCTGCCTATTGTGTTTGAGAATCTGGAGAGATATCTTGGCTGCAAATATTCCCCCAAAGAAGTAAGGGGTCTTGGTCCCACACTGGGATCCCTAGCCCAGGATTCCAGTGCCAGGAAGAGAAGTCCTCACAACCTCTGACTGTGAAAACCAATGGGGATGTGGCTAAGACAGAAGGCTGTGAGAGTCGGGGTTTCCTCTTAAATGGTCCGTGAGCAAACGTACTTATGGACAGACTCATTCACTCTGAGCTCCAGTGCTGGAGAAGCTGCTTCAAAAGTGCCATGGAGATACAGAGAGAAACTGAACTGTCTGGCTTCAGGGCAAAGGCTGTAGGAGCAGCTTTCTCTCAAACAGAAATACTGGAAGAATCCATTGCTTCTGTGTTGACCCCTGCCACCTCCCAGAATGCAGATGCAGTACCAGTTACATCTGAACTTCATCTATCTAGATAACATAGGTCACCTCGCCCAGGTGATTTCCTGAGATCCCGCTTCTCTCAATTTGCAGGCCCACCCAAGCTGCTTCCAGTAGCTTTTCCATAAAAATGGTCTGTCTTGGCTCTTGCTTTGGACTTCCCTAAAATATCTCAAAGGTCCACAAACCCAAACAAGCAGCATTTGGCCTCAGTGTGCCCCACAACTCTTTATGAGCAGCCCCAAATCTGGCACTGGTGGCAGCCAGCCTCGGTTCCCAAGTTGGCCTCTCAAGGCACCTGTAAACCTAGCACAGGCTGCAGCCTTCTGAGGGATGCTTGGACTCTTGCCGGGTGGCATGGGGCAGTGCATAGGCTGCAGCTGAACTTGTCCTGTAGTGTAGCCCCTCCCAGGAGACCCTTGGGACTTACTCCCTGAGGCCAGTGTGACCCAAGCCAGAGCACCACCTGGGGCTTCATCTGAGGACCACATACCCAAAGGGAAGCCTCAGAAGGCACCAGAACTCTGCTAAAGTAAATCCTGCTTTGTAGGATCAGCCCCTCACTGGCCATTACTCACAACTAATAAGCCCAAAGGTCAATTCTTCTTTCAATGTTCAAACAGCAACCAAGACTCAACTAGAACAGGAGAGTACACAGCACCTGGCTCAGGGAAATAGGGAAGACTGCATCACTGAGCCCCATAGGACACCTACTATATAAGACAATACTACTGAGATCAGGAGTCTTAATAGACCTACATAATACATAAGAACAAACACAGAGAGGCAGACAAAATGGAAAGACAAAGAACATGTCCCAAATGAAAGAATAGAACAAAGCTCCAAAAAAGAACAGTATAAAATGGAGACAAGATATTTACCAGATGCAGAGTTCAAAACTCTGGTTATAAGGGTCTTCAATGACATAAGGGAAGAGTAGATAAACTCACAGAGAACTTTAACAAAGAAAAAGAAAAAAATAAAATAAAAAAATACATAATAACTAGTCAGAAATGAAGAATACAATAAATGTAATGAAGAATATCTTAGAAATAATCAATAGTAGATTAGATAAAGTAGAGGTTCAAATCAGCTATTTAAAAGATAAGGTAGCAGAAAACACTCAATCAGAAAAACAACAGAAGAGGCTAGTTTAAGGGGCCTCTGGGACAACATCCAGCATACAAATGTTCACATCATAAGGGTACAAGAAAGAGAATACAGAGATCAGGAATCAAAAGTCTATTTGAAGGAATAATGCCAGGAAAGTTTCCTTACCTGGTGAAGGAAATAGACTTACAAGCTCAGGAAGCACAGAGAATCCCAAACAAGATGAATCCAAACAATCTCATGCCAAGACACATCATAATTACAATGTCAAAGGTTAAAGACAAAGAGAGAATTTTAAATGCATCAAGAGAAAAACACTTAATTACCTACAAGGGAGCTTTCATAAAACTGTCAGCTGATTTCTCAACAGAAACTTCACGGGGCAGAAGGGATTGGCAGGAAATATTCAAAGTGATGAGAAAGCAAGGACCTACAACCAAGATTACTCTACTCAGCAAAGCTATCATTTAGAATCAAAGGACATTAAGAGCTTCCCAGACAAGAAAAGGCTGAAGGAGCTCATCAACACCAAACGAGTATTACCAGAAATGTGTGTATGCGTGTATATCTATAGATATAGATATAGATATAGATATAGATATAGATATAGATATAGATATAGATATATATACACATACATAAATGACAATAACTACCTGTCTATTAACAACTATTTTAAATGATAAAGGATTAAATGCTCCAGTTAAGTGATGGGGTAGTTGAATGGATAAGAAAACAAGACCCTTACATATGCTCTCTACAAAAGACTCACTTTAGATCAAAAGACACACACACAGAAACTGAAAGTAAAAAGATGGCAAAAGATATTTCATAAAAATGGAAACAAAAAAAATAACTAGGGTAGCAATACTTATACTAGACAAAATAGAGGCCCCTTAAACTAGCCTCATTTTTTAAAATTCTTTTTTCTTGTTGCTCTTCTGATTGGGTGTTTTTTGCTACTTTATCTTCTAAACAGCTGATCTGAACCTCTGCTTCACCTAATCTACTGTTGATTATTCCTAAGATTTTTCATTACATGTATTGTATTCTTCATTTCTGACTAGTTACAAAGGCTATAACAAGAGACAAAGAAAGACCCAGTAATCTGAATATTTATCTGAAGGAACCTAAAATACTACTTTGAAGGAACATGTGCATCCATATGTTCATGACAGCACTCTTTACAATAGACAAGATTTGGAGGCAGCATGGGTGTCCATCAACAGATAAATGGATAAAGAGGTAGTACATATATACAACGGAATATTACTCAGCCATAAAAAAAGAAAAAGAATGAAATATTGCCATTTGCAAAAACATGGATGGATTTAGAGGTTATTGTGCTGAGTGGAGTAAGCCAAACAGAGACAAATGCTGTATGATTTTACTACCATGTGGAATTCAGAGAACAAAATAAACCAATTCATAAATAGAGAACATTTTGAGAGTTGCCATGTGGGAGGAGTGTTGGGGGGTAGGTAAAAAAGGGGAATGGGATTAAGTGGTGGTTGCAAAATAGTCATGAAGATTTAAAGTATGACATACGGAATATAGTCAATAATACTGTAATAAATTATACATGGTGTCAGATGTGTATTAGATTTATTGGGGTGAACACTTCGCAAGTTATATAAACGTCTAATCATTATGTTATACACTTGAAGCTAATAATATTGTACACCAACTATAATTTAAAAAAAGAAATTATTTTAAAAATAAAAAAAATAAAAACAGATCAGAGGTGGAAATTTAAATAGACCAGTGAAGCAAATGTTTATAGGGATCTGGCTCCACTCTTTTCTGATCTATTGTTATAAAAGGGCTGACTTGAGCCTTACACAGCTTCCTCCCCACCCATGAGTCTTGCCTTCTGAACCCTATAAAAGGCTCCAGCCCTTTGGGTCCTGTTGCCTCTAGGGTTCCTTCTAGATGTCCCTTCTAAAACAATTTCATTTTAGCTTTAGAATTGGCCCTGGCGTTGGGTCCCTTTCTGGCTCTTTGCCAGACATATCCGATGGCCCTTTAGGTGCCTTCCAAACCTTTTCCACTTAGTTGTGGGCTTTGCAGCCAGGGCCAGTCTCAGTAAAAATTAAGGTCATCTTGGGATGAGCCCAGGAGATTTTTTGCCTGTGAGAGGAAATTATAAAGTCTAGTTTTAGGATTTCCAGTTTATAACTACTACTTTTCAACTTAAAACAAGCAACATCAAATGAAATATGCTTCAGCTAGTAGAAGAAATGTGAGGTCCATATAAAGTTTCATAAGATATTCTATCAGTGGTAGAATCTTACCCCGTAAAAAGCACCAAAAGATCAATATATACTTCAAAGGCAGAGTTTCATTATGAATCAAAAAGCATAGATCATAACCATGAGACATATGGAACTCTTTCCAGACTTGTAATGGACATGGAACTGAAAACCTGAAGCTTAGCAATTATTTACACATGACATCATTCCTCCCATGAAGTAGCTATTTCAAAAAACAGATGTTATTACACCTTTAAAAAAAAAAAGCCCACTTAGAAAAATAGTTTAGCATTTCTCAAAACAAACACAAAACTACTATATGACCTAATGTTTCCACGTCTAGGTATCAAACTTAGAGAAATGAAAACTTACATCCACACAAAGACTTGCATATGAATGCTCATAGTAGCCTTATTTATAATTGCCCCAAACGAGAAACCCCCTAAATGCCCAGCATCAGGTGAATGAGTAGTCATATAATGAAATAATACTCAGAAATAAACTATTTTGCTGACACATGCTACATCATAAGTGAATGTCCAAAACATGTCAAATAAAAGTTGTAAGACACAAGAATACATATTGTATGATTCCCTTTATATGACATGTCCAGAAGAAAAGGCAAATTTATAGAGATAGAATTACATTAGTGATGGCCAGGGGCTGGAGAGAGGAATGAGAGTTAAAATTAAATAGGAATGAGGGGTCTCATTGGAGAAATTAAAAGTGTTTTAAAACTGATATTTGGTGATTTAAAACTGATTTAGTAACTCAGTGAAGTTACCAAAAATCATTGAGTTGTACATTTGAAATGAGTAAATTTTATAACATGTTTAGTAAAAATATCTCAATATATATTTAAAATATATATATATGGAAACATAAGACAAAAAGAATGACTAGGCAGAGCTCCAAAACTTCCTGGAGTAAAATGAAATTAATTAAGAGAAGAGGCCATATTGGGAAATGAAAAAGGAAAAGAGGAACTGCTCAAAAATCACATCTGTGGATGACAGCCTTTAAAAGGAACAACAACAACAACAACAACAACAACATTAAACATTTTAAAAGTATTAGAGAGAAATTGAAAGCTGTGTGAATGATAAGTCTAAAACCCATAAAATCCATATTGCTTCTATTTACAGCAAAGGAACTGCTATGAAGCAAACAATTATTTTATTTAATTCACTAAAGAAATAATACAACATATAAAACAAATATTGACAATTAGTGAGGATCTAGCAAATGTTTGTAAAAACTTATATAAAACAACAAAAGAATTAAAGCATCACCCCCAGGTAGTCTGTAATTCAAAGGTGAGGAACCATTTGAAGATCATTATGCAAACTGAAGTACAACATGAGACAATATTCACTCCATAAAATGAGGTGTTGGAGAATGCATATAAAGCCTTCAGGAAAACCAGCTGTAACCCTTAATCTTATAACCCAGTAAACCCTTCCTCAAATATTACAACAAGAGATAGAATAGACCTGTGTAAGTGTAACATATACGAAACAAAAATAATTTTAAATGGTCACATAGAGGCTGTACCAGAAACATAAAAGGCACTTATGAGAAGAAAGTCAAAGCAAACCTATTTCATGATGGAAGCATTTGAAACTATTTTAGAAAATGGAATTAAATTTATTTTAAAATCATGGCTACATAGCAACCTTTAGAAGAACTAACCGAACCTATTTAATGGTTCTAAATTATTCATTAATTCTTGTGAAAATATACTGACTGGTTTCTCCCTTAAGCAGGAAGACGGATGTGTGTATCTTTGGTGACTTTGGGATGGGTAATTGCACAGCATAGGCCCTTCCTTCTCTAGATTTCTTAGAGAGCCAAGGGGAAGTAAGCATTGAACTTCCTCAACATAACCTTCATATCGAAAGGCATTGCTAACCATTGAGAGGCAGGCCTTTAATTTTCCGGTGATTCCACAGACATTTGAACATAGCTACTTAGTTCTAGCATGCAGATTAAGAGACTTTCATCCCTCCAAACAAAAACTATCTTCTCTAACCGATCTGTCAGTACAAATAACTGATATCTATATCCACTCACTTACCCTTCCCTCTCTTTTCAATTCAAAACTACAGTCTGGAAAAGTGATGTTATTAAGTGAACTCTCTCAAATTTCCACAGTGCAATTCTGCGTGCTAAGTATAGAACAGTTGACAAAACTGGAACAGCTTTGCCTTCTTGCCTTTTACAATTTAGCAATGCACAGACAGGAAATCAAAGACAAATCATAGAATACAATAGCTTTAAATAAAAAGTACAAATTATGTCAAACAGTGAAAATGGAAAAACATATCATCTCAGACTGGACTACAAATCAAAGCTCAACTTTTTGTGACTTTCAACATTCACTATATCCAAAGCAATTCAGAAATAGTGAAACAAGAATAAAGCTTACAATTATTCTAGAATTTTATAACCTGAAACATATCTATGTGTAAAATGCATAATGGTCTCTGCGTACAAGTGGTTTGTGTATTAGGGTGGAGGGAAATCTCCCTTTTTAAAAAAGGAATATGCAACAGTCTTATAAACAAGGAACTAAAAATCAGAAAATAATGACAATCCGGAAGACATAACCTGTCAACTAAAACTTAACAAGTAAAAACTGTCATTTAAATAATTTGGCACAAATTTTTTGAAGTACATTATAAAAATTAGCATTTAATACAGTTATCTTATATAAAGTATAAATGGAACAAAGCTAAAACCATATTCGCAGGAAATTATTTGCTTTAAATACATGTTAATGTTTAAATGATTAAAATAAATATAATCACTGATCTCAAGACATTTGATAAAATGAAGAACATCACTTGATTAAATACATAAAAAAATGAATTCAGAGAAGCAGAAAATGAAATAATTACAATCAAGAAAATAATAAAAACATAAACTGTAGATAAAGTGTCAATAAAATGTTTCAAGATGAATGAAATGCTCTCTGTCTGTATCATATGATACGGTCACTGCCAGATACATGCGATTACAGAACACTGAGAATCTGACTAGAGCTATTGAGGATCTGATGTTTAGTTACTTAATTTCATTAATTTAAATTTCATAGTCACACGTGTCTGCAGTTACTATATTAGACAGCATAGATCTATGATCCTTGGTTAAGCAGTTAAAATTACAGAGATTCAGGTCAAAAATGGAAAAGAAACACAAATAGTCAAAAATTGGAAATGAGAGTGGTGAAATAAAGGTTGATACAATAAAAATTAAAGATAAAAAGCTACTTTGATATGATGTAAATCTAAAGAAGATGAAACTTGCATAATTTTAAGCCAGTGAGGCCAGTTCACAACTCAATGTTTAGAGATCTCACCAGAACCCCAAACTGGAGGAGATGGTGACGCCAAATGGACTTTGATACCAGTTCCACAGGAAGCAGCCCATTCCTCTATTTCCAATGTCCAGAAACGTTTAGTTTCTTCTTCTAGGGGCAAATGCATCTGTCCTGGGTTTGATTTTCTTTTATCCCTGAAGACAGTTAGTTAATCTAATCAGAGCCACATTCCAAAGATACACCCTGATTGTTTAGACACTAATTAACCTAAACAGGGCTTCTGTGCATGGAACCCACCCTATTCAATTTTATTGGATTTTCCAGGCTAATACAAAGTTACAACCCTCTTGCAAAGTTCAAGCATAAAGATGTAAGAACATTGAAGTAATGTAAGAAGATCCATTCATTCCTTTGTTCACTTATAGGTATTTCTGAGTGTGTTCTATGTACAGGAAACATTTTATGGCTTGGAAATAAAGCTGGATATTGGACACAATGGGTTTCTATAGACACGGAGCTAGAATTCCCTAGGAAATGTAGACTTCTAAATAAAATGAGAGATGAAGAAATCTGAAAATCTGAAATACAAATAATCACGTGACAAGTAAGTCATATTACTAGGATGAGGAATTTTGGTATTAAGGCATGAGCCACACAGTACTTTCAATAACATGTAAAGGATTTATTAACTGTCCAAAAAAATGAGGTGATTTTGAACTTTTATTTTTGGTTAATAGGGAAATAAAAATGTTACTCTGTAGTGAAATATAGTAAATAATTTTACCCCTAAGTCATTCACAGTTGATTTATACATTTAAACTAAATCCTTGTGATTGTGGAGATAGGCTCTTCTGGCTTAAAATTCCTGGATCTCAAGAAGAAATCATTAAACCAGGGGACATGGTAAATATTCCACTGCATCTAAGGACACACTTCTCAAAAAGTGCCTGGTAATCCTATTAGGTCAGGCCTGTCAGTTTCTCCTGCCACGTTCACTAAAGCACATCTCAAACCTTTGCCGTTAGCATTAATTCTCCATTCACTCAACTTTTCTCTCACAGTCATCAGGAGTTTATGAACTATTTCACAAAAGAAGTAGATAATTTTGGATGTAGATACTTTGAACCACTAGATTTACCATATTGCTGCACTCTCATTTATTGTTTATGCTATCTCCCTCATAATATAAAAGGAATTACCTTTAATCCCAGTTGAGTAATTTATTTCTACATTTGAGTTTGAATTTTATACTATAATTTAACATGTATACACTTTATTTTAAACTACATGCTCTCAATCTTATCCATCTTAACATTTAAACATGTTATGGTATCACCCAAACTGAAATTTGAATTAAAAGAAAGCATTTTGAACTTTTATTTCCAGATGCTACCCTCTCATCTCCTTTTTTGTTTTTAATCCAAGTTGTGGGTACCGTCCATTATTAACATTTCTCTTCATCTCAAAACTATCTGACTTTTTGTCCCCATTAATTCGTGATCTCATTCTTGCTGACAATTTTAATGTTTTAATTAACAACAACAACAAAAAAAACTCATAAGGTGCCATCTGTCTTTATGTTATCTTCAAACTCAGCAGAATTTGATTCCTTCTGCTTATGAGCCTAATTTTCCCTGGAATCTGTTTACTGTTGTCACAGTTTCAGTTCCCAGACAGTAGACACGATGTGCTGGGTATATATTAGGGAGTTATGTGAAATCATGAACTTTTCTAAGTCTTCCAGGGATCCCGGAAACCACTCTGAAGGCTGTGCCCTTTGTGCTGTTATGAGAACACTGAGGGTGACACCCTCCTACTGCATACACAGGGGCCCAACTCCTGAAATCTGGATTTCCCTGCTACAGGCAGGCCCCTGACCAGGCTCCCACTTCCTCTGCCCCATAAGCTTGTCCTCAGTGGGTATGCACACAACTGTTCAGGTTTGCCTTATGTAACATACTTCATGTGCAGACCTAGGGCTCTAATCCCAATCTACCTTATAAGGCTCCACAGAGTGACCTCATCATTCACTTAGGGTACTGTACCCTATCCTCCTTATTTCTTATTATTTTAAATATTAGCATGAGTAGAACTAATATCATTATTATCATGATCATTATCATAATTTATGATTTTACCAGTGCATTTCTTATGAAGAAATATTTCTGTTGATATCATACAGCATTAAATAGTCTCCCTTTTATGAAGTGGGTCAGATTTCCAGGAGGTGACTATGGAGAGTTTGGTCTATGGAAGTGTGCTTAGCTTATTGAAGAGGATGATGAAAGTTTCCCAAAAATAATACAAATGGACAGATGCTTCCAGATAATTCCCAGTGCCCTTATCAGAAATGAGTGTCCATAAATTTTCCAAATTTCCTTCAGAAGAACTGGAGTGGCTGTTTTGACATGGGAGACTGGACCAGGATATTCTGGCCTGTCTGAGCCTCTGGAAAATATTGTATGTCTCTCAGGGGAACAGCACCACATGTTCCTGTTTGCAAAAGCCAGGGAGGGTATCTATGGCCCTCTGAGTTCAAGGAAATTTTCTCTTAGATGCCTTAGAGACCCAGAAACAGATGGAATAAGCATGGAAGGCACAGAGGAGGTACCTGCCTTCTAGAGCCTTTGCAATATTTCTAAGGATGCCCCAGAATAAGGGAACCACTGCTCCACTTTTCTGTGTAGTCTGCTTCTGAAATGGAAGCACTGTTCTGGCAAAAAGTGACTGATTCAGTCTCCTGCCAACATTCCCAGTCTCAAAAACAGAATCTCATAAACTGTGAAATGAAGGAGGTAAGAAAGAACAGATGGAAGGAAGGGCAGAGAGGTAGTAATGCTAAGAAAGTGATGTAGCCTTGATGTTAGGTATAGGGGTACTTAGGAGGATGGAGAGCCAAGTGATGTCCCTGTGTGTAGCCTTCTTTCAGGGAGACCCACCACTCTGGATTATACATATAGTACTATTAGTATTATATACATATTAGTATTATATACATATAGTACATATA
>NW_011888948.1:4466200-4534090 GCF_000151845.1 Pteropus vampyrus
AAGTTAATAGATACATAAAAATATTAAAGATAGAAAAGAAGAAAGATTTTATTTGCTAGGCAAGTCAAGACATGATCAACAGATAAGGATTAGATAATTTGAATAATTTTTCAGGGCTTTGGACTCAAAGCCTGGTCTCTAACCCTGGGATGAGGAAAGTAGAAGAATATTGACTCCCAGGGTGAAAGTAGAAGAATATTGACTGGCCAGATACAGGAAGTGTAGTGACATATCAAAGACACACTCTTACCTGAGAGCTTCCCTTTTTCTAAGTTTGGCTAGCCCAGGGAAGGGCAGTTTCTCCCCAGATAGAAAGGTTTTCAAGATGTCAAACATCATCATATAAAGATTTATTTGTAAATCTTTTTTTGTATATATTTAAAATATTTACAATGTATACTCACAGATAAGGAGATAAATCTGATTAACCAATTTTAATGTACTAATTCATTATAGCAGTCTCCTCTAAAACTGATTGCGGAAATTCTCCCAACATGCTAAAGTTCTTTTCCTTTCTGTGTGATGTACACTCTTCTAAAAGAAAAAAATAGGCCTGAGCACATTAGTCTATTAGACTAATGAGAATGTATATGAATGCAAAAAGGTTAGGGAATTATCTGTGTAATTATCATCGATCCCTTTTAACAAAAGAGATAAGTACATGCATATATACATACTTATATACATACATATGTATATACGTACACACATACATATATACACACATACAATTTTAACCATTTAGCTATTGAAGCCATTTGGCCATCAGTTGTATGGTTACATCATAATATATTATCATAAAGTGGGACTTATTGAAATAATTAAATGGTGATTGATTCAACACTGGAAATCTTTTTAAAGTCATGCCAAACGGTAGAGAGAATCTTTGTAATCAAAATTTCAGGAACTATATTGAGCAGTAAATAGTAAAAGCAGTTCCACGTAAGGTAAGTCTGAGAAACACTGAGATACATACACCCCCAATTTTACCCTCTCTCTCCCTGACACTGTCACTTTGGTTCCCCCTTTATCTCTTTCTCTCTCATCACCTACCTCACCTCATAATTCCAGGAATGGAATGAACATGCCCCCTGCTCAGTAAAACCACATTCCACTGGGGCAGAGGGAATGTAAACAGACCAAAACACAATTGTAGTAGGGGACCTAAGTACCCCACTGTCAGATATGGACAGATCACCCAAACAGAAAATCAATAAGGAAATAACACCCTTAAATGACACATTAGACCAATTGGACATAATTGACATATACAGAGCCTTCTATCCCAAATCAGCTGCTTATACATTCTCTAGTGCACATGGAACATTCTCAAGAATCAACCACATACTGGGACACAGAGAAGCCTTAACAAATATAAGAGGGTTGAAATCATACCAATCATATTCTCTGATCATAATGTTTTAAAACTAGAGATCAACTGCAAAAAGAAATCAGGAAGAAACACAAATATATGGAGATTAAACAACA
This sequence comes from Pteropus vampyrus, assembly GCF_000151845.1. Lineage (NCBI taxonomy): Eukaryota > Metazoa > Chordata > Mammalia > Chiroptera > Pteropodidae > Pteropus > Pteropus vampyrus. Next base: position 4,467,689 of record NW_011888948.1, read on the forward strand.
TGCTACTGAAGAATAACTAGGTCACAGAAGAAATAAAAAGTGAGATCAAGAAATATATAGAAACAAATGATAATGATCGTACAACATATCAAAACTTTTGAGACACGGCAAAAGCAGTCTTAAGGGGAAAGTTCATATCATTACAGGCTTATCTCTAAAAACAAGAATGAGCCCAAATAAACAACCTAACACTTCGTGTTAAAAACTAGAAATAGAAGAACAAATGAATTCTAAATGAAATTTAAAAAAAAAAGAAAAAATAAATAAATGCAACAAAGAGCTAGTTCTTTGAGAAGATTAATACAATTGACAAACCCCTGGCTAGACTAACTGAAGAAAAAGAGAAAGGACACAAATAAACAAAATCAGGAATGAAAGAGGAGAAAAGATGACAGACACCGCAGAAATACAAAGGATCATACAAGAATACTATGAAAAAGTATATAACACCAAATTTAATAACCTAGAAGAAATGAACCAGTACTTAGAAAAATACAACCTTCCTAAAGTGAATCAAGAAGATCTGGAAAATCTAATTAGACTGATCAGCAGTATGGAAATGGAAACAATCATCAAAAAACCTACCCAAAAGTAAAAGTCCAGGACCAGATGACTTCACCAGTGATTTCTACCAAATATTCAAAGAACATTTCATGCCTATTCTCCTCTAACTCCTTCAAAAATCAAAGAGGAGGCAATACTTCTCAACTCATTTTATGAGGCCAATATTACCCTAATACCAAAACCTGGTAAAAATAACACAAAAAAACGAAAACTACAGACCAATATCTCTCATGAATACAGATGCAAAAATACTAAGTATGATACTAGCGAACCGAATACAGCAACATATTAAAAAGATTATACACCACGATCAAGTGGGCTTCATCCCAGAAGCACAGGGATGGTTCAACATATGCAAATTGATTCATGTGATACATCACATAAACAAATTAAAAAATAAGGAACACATGATCATATCAATAGATGCAAAAAATGTCTTTGACAAGATACAGGATCCTTTATGAACAAAACACTTAAGAAAATCACTATGGAAGGAAAGAATCTTAACATAATAAAGGTGATCTATGACAAACCCTCAGCCAACATTATAGTGAATGGTGAAAAACTAAAAACCTTCCCTCTAAGTTCAGGAACAAGGCAAGGCTGTCCACTATCATATCTGTTAATAAATATAACATTGGAGGTCCTAGCAAGTGCAGTCGGACAAGAGAAAGATAGAAAAGGCATCCAGAGAGAGAAAAAAATGGTATAGATGATATAGGCTCTGTTCATCTCTCTGGCAACCAAATCAAAGCTGTGACAGAAACAAGGAGCAGCAGCAAAGAAAAATTGCCTGGGATCTAGATGAACAAGCCATGCAACTATGGAGAAGTCCAAGAAAACACCCTTCAATGGCAGAAGGTAGGACGGGGCAAGGATGCAGGGCTGCCTGGTCCTGAGCAGCTAAGTGAGATGGAGGTTGTGGCAGCGACAGCAGCAGAAGTCTCTTAAAGGGGCTGTCCACGAGCTGATTTTCACTGAGATGGACCTGCTAGCTCTGAGCACCAGTACCGAGTCAGTTGCGCACAGAGGGCACAAGGGATTTACAGGGAGGCATTCTCGGAGTGAGGACCGAGGCGAGACAAACATGGTACAGACATGCCGGCAGTATCCATTGTTCCTTGTTGAGCCCTCCCCACTCCCAGTGTGCGGACACAGGACCACCATTGCTCTGACATCATCAAACTGGATAACAAAGGTCACTTCACCCAGAGGATTCCCTGAAACTCCTCCTCCCCCAACTCGGACTCCACCCAAGCCACATCCAGGTGCTCTGTGCTAAGACTCATACTAGTGGGGGCAGCTGGCCTCAGTTTCTGGTGTGACCTTTTGAGGAAACTATAAGCACAGCATCTGTGGATTTTGCTTGCTGAATCTTAACAGGTGGCCCCGGAGGGGTAGAAGCTTGGGCTAAATTTGGCATGCAGCTGAACACCCCTCAGGACTGTGCCACTGGACACCTACTTCACAAATTCACACTAATAAGACTGGGAGACTTAAGAGCTTTGCTTAGTACATAGAAACAGATACGGAAAGGCAGCCAAAATGGGAAGAAAAAGAAGCAGAAACCATATGACAGAACAGAACAGAGATCCATATATAATGGAATCAAGTAATCTAACAGATGCAGAGTTCAAAACACTGGTTATAAAGATGCTCAATGAACCTTTTGGAAATGTAGAGAATTCCAACAAAGAGATAAAAATGGAAATGGAAATTATAAAAGGGAACCAGTCTGAAATGGAGAACACATTATCTGAGATGAGAAATATATTAAGTGGAATAAAAAGAATAAACAAAGTGAATAAAGAAGAGGATCACATGCCCCATCTAGAGGACAGGAAAGCCGATCAGGACACTCAGACAAAATGGAAAGAAAAAAAGATGCCAAGACTATAAAAATAATTAAAGCCGGATATGGGACACTATTAAGGCTCCAAATATTCATCTGATCGGAGTAAGTGAAGAAAATCAAGATGTTGAACAGCTGTTTGAAGAAATAATGATAGAAAACTTACCTAACCTGGTGAAGGAAATGGACATAAAAACCCAAGAAGCTCAGAGAGTTTTAAAAATCAGGGATCCAAAGAGGCTCACACCAAGACACATCATAATTAAAATGCCAAAGGTTAAATACAAAGAAAGAATATTAAAAGCAGCAAGAGAAAAAGAAATTACATATAAGGGAACAACCATACGACTGGCAGCTGATTTCTCAAAAGAAACTATGCAGGACAGAAGGGCTTGGCAAAACATATTCGACAGGATGAAGACCCAGGATATACAACCAAGAATAATTTATCCAGCAAAGCTATCATTTAGAGTTGAAGGTAAGATAAAGAACTTCCCAGACACAAATAAGCTCAAGGAATTTATCACCACCAAGCCAGAATTACAGGAAATGTTGGAGAGACTTCTTTAAGAAGAAAAAAACATATATTAAAAAGAGGAATAAAAAATGATAACGACTACATTCCTATCACTAAGTACCTTAAATGGAAAAGAATTAAGTGTTCCAAAAGATAGAGTGGCTGAAAGAATAAGAAAACAAGACCCCTACATATGAAAAGGAAGAGAATGGAAAAAGATATTGCTTTGATGAACCTAGAAGGTATTTAAGTCAGAAAGAGAAAGATAAACACCATAAACACCATATGATTTCACTTATATGTGGAATTTAAGGATTAAAAAGAACAAACTAATCAAAAACAGACTCACAAATATGGTGGAAAACTTGTTGACAGACAGAGGGGAGGGGAGTTTGGAGGGCTGAGAGAATGGGGTGAAGGGTTAAAGAAGTACAAATTAGTAGATAGATGGTCACAGGGATGTGAAGCACGGCATAAGGATTGCAATTAGAATTAATACATTGGCTAGGTGGAGGGTCAGGAGAAGGAGAGAGCAATTGGGGTGATCATTTTACTAACTATATAGATGTCTAATCAATGTACTATATACTTGAAAGTAATTAAAATTTAAAGAAAAAAAAAAGGCATCCAAATAGGAAACGAAGTCAAACTGTCAGCATTTGCAGATGACATGATTCTCTTTATAGAAAACCATAAAGACTCCACAAGAACACTACTAGAAACAATAAGCAAATATAGTAAAATTTCTGGATACAAAATCAATATTCAAAAATCCATAGCATTCCTATACTCTAATAACAAAGTGTCAGAAAAAGAAGTGGAAAAAAATAATTCCTTTTAATTGCAATAAAAAGAATCATATAGCTAGGAATAAATTTAACAAAACATGCGAAGGACCTATATATTGAAAACTACAAGATTCTATATTAAAAGAAATAAAAAAAGATGCAAAGAAATGGAAAGATATTCTGTGTTCTTGGACTGGAAGAATCAACATAGTTAAAATGATCATATTATCTAAAGCAATATATGGATTTATTGCAATCCCCTTCAAAATCCCATCAGCATTTTTTTTTTTTTTTACAAAATAGAACAAAAAATCATCAGATTTGTATGGAAGCACAAAAGACTCTGAATTTCCAAAGCCTTCCTGAGAAATAAGAAGGAGGCTGGAGGCATCACTCTGCCTGACTTCAAATTATACCACAGAGTGACAGTAATCAAAATGGCATGGTATTGGCAGAAAAACAGACACACGAACCAATGGAACAGAATCGACAGTCCAGAAGTAAACCCAAATTTATACGAGCAAATAATTTTCAACAAAAAAGTCAAAAACATACAGTGGAGGAAGGAAAACCTCTTCAACAAATGATGCTGGGAAAACTGGAAGGCCACCTGCAAAAGAATGAAACTAGACTGTTGTCTCCCACCACACATCAAAATTGACTCAAAATGGCTTAAGGACCTGACCATAAGACCTGAAACAATAAAATGCATAGAAAAAAACATAGGAACTGAACTCAAGGATTTTGGACTTAAAGAGGATTTTATGAATTTGAACTAAAAGGCAAGGGAAGTAAAAACTAAAATAAATGAATGGGACTACATTAAACTAAAGAGCTTCTGCTCAGCAAAAGAAACCATCAACAAGGTAAAGAGACAACCATCTGAATGGAAAAATATAATTACAACACCTCCATTAAGGGCTTAATATCCAAAATATACAAAGAACTAATATGACTCAATAACAACAACAAAAAAAACAAATGATCCAATCAAAAATTGGCAGAGGTTCTGAACAGACACTTCTCCCTAGAGGACATACAAATGGCCAACAAATATATGCAAAGATGCTGAACATCGCTGGCTATCAGGGAAATGCAAATCAAAACCAAAAAGAGATACCATCTCACACCTGTTAGAATAGCTATAATCAACAGGACAAGTCATAACAAATGTTGGAGAGGATGTGGAGAAATAGGAACCCTTACACGCTGCTGGTGGGACTGAAAATTGGTATAGCCACTATGAAAAACAGCATGGAGTTTCCTCAAAAAACTAATAAGTGATCTACCATGTGATCCAGCAATCCTTCTACTGGGTATTTACCCCAAAGACTTGAAAACCTATATCCAAAAAAATATTTACACACCAATGTTCATAGCGGCATTATTCACAGTGGCCAGGACATGGAAGCAATTGAATTGTCCTACGATAGATGATTGGCTGAAGAAACTGTGGTACATATATACAATGGAATGTTACTTAGCCATAAGAAGAGATGAAATACTGCCATTTGTGACAACATGGATGGACCTCGAGATGATCATGCTAAGCAAAATAAGCTAGACAGAAAAAGTTGAAAATCACATGCTATCACTTATATGTGGGATCTAAACCTAAACACAACAAAGGAACAGGACAGACAAACAGAGACTCATGGACATGGACAATAGACTAGTGGTTACCAGAGAGTACGGTGTTGGGGGAGGAGGGGGAGGTAGACGGGGTAAAGTAGGTCAAATATAGGGAGGTAGGGGGAGGGTGAAGTGGAGAAAGGGGATCAAATATATGGTAGCTAAAGGAAACTGGACTTTGGATAGTAAACATACAATAGAATATGCAGATGTCAAATTATAATGTATACTTGAAAATTATATAGTTGTATTAACCAATTTTACCTCAATAAACCTAATTAAAAAATAAATAAAGTGTACAGTTCAATGGCATTATGTACATTCACACTGTTGTGCAACCATCACCATCATCCATCTCCAGAGTTTTATCTTTCCAAATTGAAACTCTATACCCATTAAACAGTAACTCCCCAATCCCTCCTTTCTAGTCCCTAATAACCACAATTCTACTTTCTGTCTCTATGAATTTCAACACTCTAGGTATTTCATATAGATGGAGTCATATAGTATTTTTTCTTTATGTCTGGCTTATTTAGCATGATGTCCTCAAGTTTCAGCCATTTTGTAGCATGTGTCAGAACTTCCACCCATTTTAAGGCCGAGTAACATTCCATAGTAGATCTATTGCAACGATCTTCTAAAGCGGCTCTTTTGGACCCCACCAACTGCATGATGGGGAGAAGGAGATCATGGCAGAGCAAACTTGCCCCTTTTTCTTCTCTCTGAATCTGGGACAGGGAGTTCAGACTTCGTTCCTCAGAAAGTCCTGCTACCTTCTATTGGGGTAGTTCATTCCTTTTATAATATGTGCTTTAGATCCTATGAAATCATCTTGATTCCTCTCCTTTGTTGAGCAGGAATCTGTCTCTTTCCCTCACAAGTAAGAACACACTGTCATGGATAGGGAAGACCAAGCGAATGAAGGTACACAGCTTCATTTCTTAGTTTGGACTTCTGTAACTAAATAGCACTGGGTGGCTTATAAACAACAGACATTTATTTCTCACAGCTCTGGGAGCTGGAAGTCTGAGATTAGGGTTCCAGCATGGTCAGATTCTGGTGAGGACTTTCTTCTAAATTGCTTTAACATGTGCTCCCTCATGGTGGAAAGAGAAGGCAACAGAACTTTCTGGGATCTCTTTTATAAGGACGCTAATTTCATTCATGATGGCTCCATCATTACAACCTCATTGACTCTCAAAGTCTTCACCTTCTAATTCCATCACATTGGGCATTATAATTTCAACATATAAATTTTGAGGAGATACATATTTAATTCATAACGCTCCTGTTACTTGGGAGAGTAGCAAATTATAGGCCAGTTGTAAAAAAGAGTTATGCGTCCAGGATGTTTAGAACCTGAATATTCCATTCACACTGTTTATCAGAGACCAGAAAATCAAGAATGATATTCATTACAACCATGTGAAATTGTTCAGTGATGTCGTTGTGAGGAATCAGATTTCTGGAAGAAAGTTTGTTTGAATAGCCTTATATGCCTTATTCAAATATAGACTGGAGGCACGTAGGTGACTATTGGCTAAAAGCCTTGGTTTTGGAAACCAGACAAAGAATATATTGGCTTTGAATGCATTTGCCAAACCTACAATAAAATAATATGGTTTTGTTTTCAAAGTGCCTCAGCTATGAGTATCTCTTTGAGGTTTACAATTGCTTAAATCCCTGCTCTGCTTGAAAACTTTTTGGAGGTATAGAGTGATATACGGAATTGAGGTCTGGGCACATTTCACTGCTAGGCTAAAAGAATTTCACATCAAGAATAAAAAACACCATTGATATAAAGCTCCACCTTTTCCCTAATTGAAATAGACTAGGAACATAGGATTTCATATTAGCATACTCTCAGTGCATAAAGCCTAAAATACATCATGTTGGTTAAATAGAAAACAAATGGCAAAGTTTTTGGCCTCATTTATTGAAGCCTTGCTTTGTGGGTAAGTGCTCCAAGAATAGTGTGGTGGTTAGATGTGCAGACTCTGGTTTCAATCCCAATTCAGCCTTTCATAAAAGTGCAGCCTTGCACAACCTAGTGAAATTCCTTGAGGTTCAGTTTTCTGTAAGATTGAAATAATAATAGTATCATAGGTTGTTATGAAAATTGGATTAAATGATAAATGTAAAACCCCTGGCAGAGTGGTATTGGTGTTAGTATTATTATTATTATTATTATTATTATTATTATTATTATTAATGACTTTAAGATTGAATCTATTTTCCTCTTAGCCTACTAATCTCTAAGCAAATATAACAAAGTAAGTAGCATGCTATAGAAAAAACCAACAGCCTCTGGTTATCTTATGACCTTGGAGAAATCATTATATCTCCAATCTTAAAGCTTAGTTTGATCATCTGTATTGTGATGATGAAGCAGATATGAAGTTTACTCCAAAAATTTTGGTGTACTAGATACTGTTACATTCTTTTATTTTTCTAAATCCAAGTTAACTCTGACCTTGACCGCACCTGGGAGGCAGGAATTTAGTCTTAGTCTTATTGATTGACTCCTCTCACCCCTGTGAACATGAGAAAAGACCTTCTATCTTTAGTCCTTCAGTTGTGCTGGTGGAAGGTCCTTTTTCTATGAAGATAAGTAACTCTAATCCTTCTCTTCTGAATGAACATATGGTCTTGGTCAGGGATGGGAGGTTCCTTGTAGTGTGTCCACTCACTCTTGGTGTTCCATCTAGACATTGCACTCTAAGGCTTTATCATGCCCTAGAGGTTGCAAGGGACAAGGGCTTAGGTCACCAATACTTCACCCCTGTGCATGTTCCAGACTTGGGAGAAGCCTTCTCCCCACTCTGTTTTCACAGCTTCTACCACTTTCTTCCTTAAATGCATTCACTCACTCTTCTCCTCCCTTCCTAGGAAAATAGAACATAATCTTCTTTAGGCTTTTAAGAGCAAATGCCAGGGAGATGATAGTAGTGGTGGGGTTATCTCCAAGAAACCTCTGCTTTGGGCTTTGAAGTAAAAGAACACAAAGGCCCAACCACTTTCCAGAGTCAAATGAGAAGGTAAGAATCCAAAGAAAATATGACACAAGTTAACCTCTTAATGAATACCACTTCAAGTGGGTTGAGCTAGCTAGATGATTCTCATTTTTGCTAAGAACTCACTCCATTTTAATTTTATTCTGCCCCCAAATATCATTTTTTGAAAGATTTCTCTACAAGGTAATTAATTAATTATTTATACAGATTTATCTCAGCTAAATATAGTTCTATTAGACTTTCTGACTTTTTTTCAAATGTCAGGAGGGTTTCTTCCGGGCTGCCATTATTTATACAAGAAAGATCAGATTGAATTCTACACTGTTACATGATATGGGTTAGAAATAGCCTTTACCAAAGCAAAGAAAAGATCAAAGAGTGAGGCAGAGATGCACGTGGCCCACTAGTCTCTCCATTATCCCTGGATGAGGATCATACCTAGCAGGATGAGCAAGGCCATGGTTCCATTTAATGGAGAGACTTTTCTTTTCTGTGGGTCTGCCTTCTTATGGGACGAGTGTGGTCTTATCAGGAACACGAAGACTGCTTAGCCCACCATTAACAGACTCCTCAGAACACCAGACCCTCTGCCTGTGGGGGAACTTAGAGCAGGTGATGTCCTTGAGACCCATGGAATATTATAACCATTCCCTATTACCACTGACATGGGGAGAAGCCAACTGTCCAGTAAAAGGCTGAATCTGGGCAACCTTTCCCTCTCGAGTCCCATCTAGCTTGCTGTCTAGGCAACCCTTGATGAACACACTAGTCATTTCTACAAAACTGACTCCTTGCACAACAGTGAAAATACTTCCAGACTATCATTCACGCCCTCTAGGGTCCCAGGTGAGAAAATTCTTTCAAAAGTTAAAGGCTGACTAGTACCCCACACAGTTCTGCCTCTCTTGGGCATTTCTGCTGCTTTTACTGATTTTGTCCTATAATCCTTTCCATGATATTTTAAAGTTTTCTAGAATTATCAGTTGCCCACTCCTGTATAGCCTTTCTATTCAGTGTGGTTCTCATATCAGCAGTATTCACATCACCTGGGAGCTTGTTAGAAATGCGACATCTCAGCCCTTGCCCCAGACTTACTGAATCAGAATCTGCATTTTAACAGGATTCTCAATGACTCACGCCCACAGAGTTTGAGAAACATGATCTATAGGCAGTGCTTCTCTATCTGTAGTGAAGAACCAGTCTTCTAAATTTTCAATCCATTGAGAACCAGCAGTTTTTTAAAATAAATAAACATGAATTACTAAGAAAACAAATATTAAAATATATTAAATAAATGAGCTCTATTTATTTATTATTCACATCAGCAAAAATTACATTTTAATAAATTTAATCAGACCAAAAACAGGAAAAAAGAAAAGCATTATAAAAAATTATATAAATTTATTGAAAATGTGGATAGGCAATTAATGAAAAAATTCTATCTTATATTTGTAACTTCTTGCTGTTCTGCAGGTATAACTAAAAAAAATGAGTGAAATCATTTTTCCAATATTAAAAACTTCTATGCATGTTTTCAATAATTGTCTTATATATTAAGACTTAGTTTTTTAATATGACAAACATATTTGCTATTTTTGTTAACTTGTATTGACAGTAATGCCATTCACAGAGGATAATGTATGTATAAATTATTGTTATGTTGACAATGATGCCATTCACAGAAGATAATGTATGTCTAAATTATTTCTATGATTTGTTTTAATAACACACATGGTAGGAAAACCAGTTGCAGAGAAATATGTTGATAGGAATGAAAGAAGAGATTTCAAAGGAATTTCAAAAAAATAATGCAGGTGATATATTTTTAAAAGATTTTCTCTAACCTTTCAGTAACCACTTTCCACAAAGTTATCTTATAAAAGTAAATGAAAGAAATGGATTCCAGATTTTTCACTTCTAGATTATAGCTGGCAAACTAACCTTAAAATATCTCATGGTATAATAGGGACCTATTATATGTGACCATCTCATACTGCATTCCACTCATAACAGGAGTTTGATAACATCATCAAATTGGTCCATGGCCTGTTTAATAAGATGAGTCCAATGTGCTTGCATTTCACATCAATGACAAAGTACTGCTAAAGTTACTAAACGCTTACTCCCAACTTCTGTGCATATCTTGGGTGGACTGGTTACAGTTCTGCCAGAGTGAGAACCATACTTTGAGTAGCACTGTTCTCCAGCATTTCACCAAAGCTCTCTGTAGCTCTTTATAAGCTGATAGTAAGGGGATGAGGTCCCTTGACCTCTTTCTTCTCCTCCACATTACAGCTCTGTATGTTCATCCGTAGGCATCTTTTTACCTTCAATCTTGGGAAATAGTTATCCTCTCTTCCCTTGCCTACATTATTAAATCCATCTTTCCTAATTATCTTTCAAACATCATTTTTTTTTATTACCTACTCAACCATTTTGCTATTAAGTTCTCAATTTTGGGATGAATCTATCCCCCAGGAAAGGTGATTCTTGTTAAATAAATTTTTAAAAAAGCTAAAATCACAGATCTCAAAAAAATTTAAAATGAACATGTGTCAATGATTTTAATTCACTAATTAATGAGAGAACCAGTATAATATTATAACCAGTTCAAAGAATTTACATAAAGACAGATAAAGACTAGTGAGATGAATTTACAAATAGATGTACAACCAGAGGATCACAAGGCAATGGTTAAATTATTTCACTGTACATAGAGCTCCTTGCAGGAGAAGGGGGAAGGGAAAAGACACAGCAGTTCCTCTGAACAGCCCTGCCTGAGAATGCTGTGAGCTCCATGCAGTGGCAGTGCCTAAGGTCCAGGGCAGAAAGTAGAGAAGTGGGGATGGCAGAGAAGTAGGGACAGCAGAGAAACAACAGCTGATTATTATCGGTCATGGCTGCAAAACATGAGGCTAAGCCACAGCCCCCATTTTCCAATGCAGAGTGCACTCCTATATTCTCCAAGATGGTGATTGAATATTGATTTTTTAAAAGGGATTATTAAGGACTTACTAAAGAGAAAAGAGAAAGGACACAAATAAACACAATCAGGGATGAAAGAGAAGAAATTATGAAAGACACTTCAGAAATACAAAGAATCATACAAGAATATTATGAAAAAGTATATAACACCAAATTTAATAACCTAAAAGAAATGGACCAGTACTTAGAAAAATACAACCTTCCTGGACTGAATCAAGAAGAACTGGAAAATCTAAATAGACCGATCAGCAGTATGGAAATTGAAACAATAATCAAAAACCTACCAAAAAGTAAAAGTCCAGGACCAGATTGCTTCACCAGTGAAATTTACCAAACATTCAAAGAAGATTTAATACCTATTCTCCTCAAACTCTTCCAAAAAATTGAAGAGGAGGCAATACTTCCCAACTCATTTTATGAGGCCAATATTACCCTGCTACCAAAACCTGGTAAGGATAACACACACAAAAGAAAAACTGCAGACCAATGTCTCTCATGAACACTGATGGGAAAATCCTAAATAAGATACTAGCGAACTAAAGACAGCAACTTATTTAAAAGATTATAGGTTTGGAGAAACATGGCAGAGTGAAAGAAGTTTTTTTTTTTTTTTTTTTTTAAGGTACTCAAATATGCTTCAAATTTTAATAAGATCCTATACATATTTATTTGCTACTAAAAATTGAAATGACAATAAGCTGAACACCTAAACTCAACAAGAACACCCAAACTGCACACCAACATATCTGAGCATGGGATCTGCGCATAGGAGCTAACACTGGTCAGAAACTTGAGTGTCAGGAGGTGGACTGGGAGAAACAAAGAAGCTGCCTCTCAGCAGCCAGAGCTCCCTGTAGGAGGAGGGGGAAGGAGAAGGTGCAGCAGGTTCCCTGAACAGCTCTGCCTGGGAGAGCTGTGAACTTCACAAGGCCAGCAGCAGAGTCCAATCACTAGGGCAGAGAGCAAAGAAGTAGGGACAGCAGAGATTGATTTTTACCAGCTGGTTGTCACAGCCCCCATTTGCCAATTAAGAGCACCCCTCCCCCCATATACTCCAAGATGAACACCATGGAACCCCAGGGGAATCTAAACAAACACTACTGAAACTGTCACTAATACTGAGAAGGACTGAGATTGAGAATGATTAACCGAGAGTGATTAACCATCTGTAAGAAAAAAAAAAAAAAGGCATTATTAAGGTTTTATACAAAGCAGGGATCCAAGAGTCTTAGACGCCACCTACTGGAAACCAAAAGAAAAACATCTCCTTTGCAACAGACTAAAGACAGACATTTATATAATAAATCTTCTTTCTGGAAAAAAAGCAGAATACACTTCCATTAATGCCCAGGCAGATAAGTAGTCCATTAAACACCATGAATAGCCAAAGTGACAAAGCATCTCAGAAAGAAAGAGAAAAATCTCCAGAAAATAACCTTACAGACAGAAATATGTGACTTAAATGACAGATAATTCAGGATGGTACTTCTGAAAAAATTCAGTGAGATCCAAAATGAGTCAACAATTTCAGGAATTGAAAAAAACAACTAGATGAGAAAAGTGAGTTCTTTAGCAAGGAAATTGAAACCCTCAAAAAGAACCAAATAGAACTTCTGGAGATTAAAAACACACTGCAAGAGTTGAAAAATAAAATACAAGCTTGGGAAAGAGTCGACCAAATGGAGAAAAGGATCAGTGATATCGAAGACAGATATCTAGAAATAAATCAGAAAGATAAAGAGAGAAATGAAAATATGAAAAATAATGAAAGAGAAATACAAAAATTAGCTGATACCATCAGGAGAGGAAACATAAGAATAATCAGCATTCTACAAGGAGATGAAAAGGAGCAGAGATTAGAAAGCATTTTCAGATAGATAGTTGATGAGAATTTCCCAAATCTAAGGAATGAGCTGGAACTTGGAGTTCAAGAACTCAACAGAACACCCAATTATCTCAACCCAGAAAGGCCTTCACCAAGACACATTGTATTAAAATTATCAAAAATCAATGATAAAAGATTATACACCACGATCAAGTAGGCTTCATCCCAGGGGCACAGGGATGGTTCAACATATGCAAATCAATTAATGTGATACACTACATAAACAAATTAAAAAATAAGAATCATATGATCATATCTTAATATAATAAAGGTCATATATGACAGACCCTCAACCAACATTATACTGAATGGTGAAAAACTAAAAACCTTCCCTCTAAGATCAGGAACAAGGCAAGGCTGTCCACTATCACCACTGTTATTCAATATAACATTGGAGGTCCTAGTGGGTACAATCAGGCAAGAGAAAGATATAAAAGTAATCCAAATAGGAAATGAAGAAATCATGTGGTCACTATTTGCAGATGACATAATTCCCTATATAGAAAGCCCTAAAGACTCCACAAGAACACTACTAGAAACAATAAGCAAATACAGTACAGTTTCTGGATACACAATCAACATTCAAAAATCCATAACGTTCCTATACTCTAACAACAAAGTGTCAGAAAAAAGAAGTGGAAAAATAATTCCGTTTGCAATTGTAACAAAAAGAATAAAATACATAGGAATAAATTTAACGAAACATGTGAAGGACCTATATATTGAAAACTACAAGATTCTATTAAAAGAAACCGAAGAAGATGCAAAGAAATGGAAAGATATTCTGAGTTCTTGGACTGGAAGAATCAACATTTTTAAAATGACCATATTACCTAAAGCATTACACAGATTTAATGCAATCCCCATCAAAATCCCATTGGCATAAAGAAATAGAACAAAAAATCATCAGATTTGTATGGAAGCACAAAAGACCCTGAATTGCCAAAGCCATCCTGAGAAATAAGAATGAAGCTGGAGGCATCACTATGCCTGACTTCAAATTACACTACAAAGTGACAGTAATCAAAAAGGCATGGTATTGGCAGAAAAACAGACACATGGACTAGTGGAACAGAATCAAGAGTCCAGAAGTAAACCCAAATTTATATGAACAAATAATTTTTGACAAAAAAAGCAAAAAAACATACAGTGGAGAAAAGAAAGCTTCTTCAATAAATGGTGCTGGGAAAACTGGAAAGTCACCTGCACAAGAATGAAACTAGACTGTTGTCTATCACTACACATCAAAATTAACTCAAAATGGATTAAGGACATGACCATAACATCTGAAACAATAAAATGCATAGAAGAAAACATAGAAACTGAACTCAAGGACCTTGACTTTAATACCTGAAACAATAAAATGCTTAGAAGAAAACATAGAAACTAAACTTAAGGACCTTGGATTTAAAGAGGATTTTATGAATTTGACCTCAAAGGCAAGGGAAGTAAAAGCTAAAATAAATGAATGGGACTACATCAATCTAAAGAAACCATCAACAAAGTGAAGAGACAACCATCTGAAAGGAAAAATATGTTTGCAAGCAATGCCTCCAATAAGGGCCTAATATTCAACATATACAAAGAACACATACAACTTAATAACAACAACAACAACAAAAAACAAACAATTCAATTAAAAAATGGACAGAGGATCTGAAAAAATATTTCTCCTGAGAAGACATACAAATGGCCAACACACATATGAATGGATGCTTAACATCACAAGCTATTAGGGAAATGCTAATCAAAACCACAATGCGATACCAGCTCACATCTGTTAGAATAGCTATAATCAACAGGACAAGTAATAACAAGTGTTGGAGAGGATGTGAAGAAAAGTGAACACTTATACACTCCTGATGGGACTGCAAATTGGTACAGCCACTATGAAAAACAGCATGGAATTTCCTCAAAAAACTAAGAATTGATCTACCATGTGATCCAGCAATCCTTCTACCGGGTATTTACCCCAAAGACTTGAAAACCCATATCCAAAAAAATATTTACACACCAATGTTCATAGTGGCATTATTCACAGTGGCCAGGACATGGAAGCAATTGAATCGTCCTACGATAGATGATTGGCTAAAGAATCTGTGGTACATATATACAATGGAATGTTACTTAGCCATAAGAAGAGATGAAATACTGCCATTTGTGACTACATGGATGGACCTCGAGATGATCATGCTAAGCAAAATAAGCTAGACAGAAAAAGATGAAAATCACATGCTATCACTTATATGTGGGATCTAAACCTAAAAGTAATGAATGAAAAGGACAAACAAACAGAGATTCATGGACATGGAAAATAGATTAGTGGTTACCAGAGGATAGTGGGGTAGGGTTTAGGAGGGAAGTAGATGAGGAAAAGGGGGTCAAATATGTGGTGTCAGAAAGAAAACTATGGGCAATGAACACACAATGCAGTGTGTGTGTGTGTGTGTGTGTGTGTGTGTGTGTGTGTATGTGTGTGTGTGTGTATACTGTTGAATTGTACACCTGAAACTAACTGGATTTTATTAATCAGTGTCACCATAAAAACAACAACAACATCAACAAAAACCCAGCATGGTATTGGCAGAAAATCAGACACACAGACCAATGGAACAGAATTGAGAGCCCAAAATTAAACCCACATATATGGGCAAATAATTTTTGACAAAGGCGCCAGAAACACACAATGAAGAAAGGAAAGACTTTTCAATAAATGGTGCTGGGAAAATTGGAAAGCTGCATGGAAAAGAATGAAACTAGACTATTATCTGTCACCATACACCAAAATTAACTCAGAATGAATCAAAGACCTAAATACAAGAACTGAAACAATAAATTGCATAGAAGAAAACAGTGGTACTAAACTTATGAACCTTGGTCTTAGAGAGGATTTTATGAATTTGACCTCAAAGACAATGGAAGTAAAAGCAAAATAAATAAATGGGACTATATCAAACTAGAGAGCTTCTGCACAGCAAAATAAACCACCAACAAAACAAAGAGGCAACCAACCGAATGGAGACAATATTTGCAAACAACACTTTTAATGTGGGGCTAATAACCCCTAAATATAAAAAGCTCATACAACTCAACACAAAATAAACAAACAAACAATACAATTAAAAAATGGGCAGAGGGCTTAAACAGACATTTCTCCCAAGAAGACATACAAAGGGGCAACAGGCATGTGAAAAGTTGCTCAAACTTCATTAGCTACTAGAGAAATGCAAATCAAAAACCACAATGAAATACCATCTCACACACCTATTAGAATGGGTACCATTAACAGGATAAATAATAATAAGTGTTGGAGAGTTTGTGGGGAGAAAGGAACCTTCATACACTACTGGTGGGAATGTAAATTGGTACAGCCACTATGGAAAACAGTATGGAGGTTTCTTAGAAAATTCAGAATAGAATTTCCATATGACCCATCAATCTCTCTTCTGGTATCTACTCATAAAAATTGAAAACATTCTTGATGGCCAAGACATGGAAACGACCAAAGTGACTTTCAATTGCTGCTTGGATAAAGAAGATGTGGTACATATATACAATGGAATATTACTCAGCCATAAGAAAAGTTGAACTATTGCCATTTGCAACAACATGGGTGGATCTTGAGATAATCACGATAAGCAAAATAAACCAGACAGAAAAAGTTGAGAACCATATGATTTCAATCATATGTGGAATATAAAACTAAAAGCAATAAATGAATAAGACAAATAAATAAACAAAATCTCATAGACACAGACAACAGCTTAGTGGTTACCAGAGGGGAAAAAGGGATGGGGGAGGTAGATAAGAATAAAAGGGGTTAAATATATGGTAATGGAAGATTTGACTTTGGGTGGTGAACACACAAGAGAATATATAGATGATGTAATACAGAATTGTACACTTGAAACCTATATAATTTTATTAACCAATGTCACCCACAATAAATTTAATTAAAAATAAATTTAAAAAAGAGAATTGTCTGAAAGTCTTGTTATTTGGTTTATCAATCCTTGAGTAATAGTGTTTAAATCCAACTTCAAGAAGTAATAACGTATTATTTTGTTTTGTTTTTTAAACTCAACTTTGGAGTTTGGAAAATAAATCAATACTCATATTTATGCAAAATGCTATGGATATTTATATTTCTAATTTTATTGGAGGACAAAAATGCATGTAAAACCATAACAGTTTCCTTCAACTGTGACTTTGTATTTGTACTTTGCTACATTCAGGTGCTGTTTTCTTAATCTAGAAAAGTGAAATCTGGTGAGGTCATGTGGCTTTTCATTTAAAAAAATTATTAGTTTTGATATACAGGACATTGGTTAGGCATCTATATAATTCAAAAAATGATCCCCTCCAGTTGCTCCCTCCCTCTCCTAACCCTCCACCAACTTAAGATATACATGCTAACTGCATTCTCTATGCCATGCTCCACATCCCCATGACCATCCATCAGCTACTAATTTGCATTTCTTTAACCCTTCACACCATTCTCCCAGGCCCCCAGGCCCTACTCCCCTCTGTCTGTCTCCAAATTGTCCACTATATTTGTATGTCTGTTTTTGAAGTTTGTTGTTTTTATTCCTTAGAGTCCTCATATAAGTGAAATCATATAGTATTTATTTTCTCTGTCTGACTTAAATACCTTCTAGGTCCATCAAGGCAATATCTTTTTCCATTCCTTTTCCTTTTAGTCTATTCGTGTCTTTTAATCCGAATTAAGTGTCTTGTGGGCAGCATGTAGGGGTCTGGTTTTCTTATCCATTCATTCATTCTGTCTTTTAGTTGGAGCACTTAATTCTTTTCCATTTGAGGTATTTATTGATAGGAATGTAGTTGTTATCATTTTTTATTCCTGTTTTTGATACATGATTTTCCTTCTTAAAGAAGTCCCTCCAACATTTCCTGTAATACTGGGCTGGTGGTGATAAACTCTTTGAGCTTATTTTTGTCTGAGAAGCTCTTTAACTGTCCTCAACTCTAAAAAATAACTTTGCTGGATCAAGTATTCTTGGTTGTAGATTCTGGGTCTTCATTACATCAAATATTTTGTGCCAAGCCCTTCAGTCCTGCAGTTTCTTTTGAGAAATCAGCTGCTACTCTTATGGGTCCTCCCTTGTAGGTAACTAATTGCTTTTCTCTTGCTGCTTTTAATATTGCTTCTTTGTATTTAATCTTTGGCATTTTAATTATGACGTGTCTTCACGTGGGCCTCTTTGGATTACTTGTTTTGGGGATTTTTCTGAGCTTCCAGGGCTTATATGTCTATATACTTCACCAGGTGAGGGAAGTTTTTCATCATTATTTATTCAAATAGCTGTTCAACATCTTGTTTTCCTTCTGTTACCTCGATGACATGGATATATTTACCTTTAATAGTGTCCTATATTCTCCTTCAATTATTATGATACTCTTGGCTTCTTTTTTTTTGCCATTCTGATTTAGTGTCCTTGGCTTTTCCATCCCCTGTATAGGTCATCTGTTCCACTTTTTTATTCATTTTGTTTATTCCTTTGTTTATTCCATTTAATATACTTCTCATCTCAGATAATGTGTTCTTCATTTCTGACTGGTTCCCTTTTATAATTTCCATTTTTATGTTTTTTATCTCTTTGTTGAAGTTCTCATTGAATTCATTTATACTATCCCTAAGTTCATTAACCAGTGTTTAGAACTCTGCATCTGTTAGATTGCTTGACTCCATTATTTCTGTATCTCTGTTCTGTTCTCTCATATGGTTTCTACTTCTTTGTCTTCTCATTTTGGCTGCCTTTCCATGTCTGTTTGTATGTACTAAGCAAAGCTCCTAAGTCTCTCGGTCTTATTAGTGTGGCTTTGTGTAGTAGGTGTCCAGTGGCACAGTCCTGAGAAGGGTTCAGCTGCAGGCCAAATTTAGCCCAAGCCTGTGCCACTTTGAGGCCACCTGTTAAGATTCATCAAGCAGTTCACAGATACTGTGCTTATCGTTGCCTTAAAAGGCCATACCAGAAACCGAGGCCAGCTGCCTCTGGTGTGTGTCTAGATGCTGCTCAGCAAGGAACACCTGACTCGCTGAGGATACACCTGAATGTGGCTTGGATGGGGCCGTGAATTGAGGGAGGTGGAGTTTCAGAGAATCCTTTGGGCGGAGTGACCTCTGTGACCCAGTTTGATGATGTCTCGACCATAGTGGCACTGCATTCACACACACTAGGAGTAGGGAAGGTTCAACAGGGAACAATGGATACCACCAGCACTTCTGTACAGAGTGAATCTCGCCTCAACCGTCACTCTGACAATGTCTCCTTATAAGTCCCTGGTGCCCCCTGTGCACAACTCAATCTGCACTGGTGCTCAGAAACTGGTGGGCAGTTTCATCACCATGAATGTCCACTTATGAATGCAGCTGCTGGCGCAGCCTTCATCCCACTCAGCTGCTTGGACCGGCAGCCTTGCTTCCTCATCCCATCCTACCTTCTGCTGCTGCAGGATGAGTTCTTAAATTTCTCCCTAGTTGTATGGCTTGTTCATCTAGATCCCAGGAGATTTTTTTCTTGCTGCTGCTCCTTGTTTCCATCACAACTTTGATTTGGTCGCCAGAGGGATGAACAGAGCCTCTATCATCTATGCCATTTTTTTCCCCTTCAGCCTTTCATTTTTAAAAGACAAATGCAATGATGAGTTTTGTTGTCCTGGGAAATTTTTGTCTACTAAATAGCATTTAACTTCTCTCTGGAAGAAGACTGCTTCCTTAAGACTCAGCTCAGGTCAGCTGCTTGCGGGGCACCAGGGACTTACAGGGGAACTCTGAGTTGTTGGAGTGAGAGCCAGAGTTGAGGCTCTCTCCTGAGCAGAAGTGTTTGAAGTATCCATTTTCCTGTTTAACCCTCCTCACTCCCAGGATGCAGACTCAGTGCCACCATAGCTGAGACATCATCTGAACTGGATAACAGAGTTTAGTGCTCCTTGCTGAACAGCACCAACTCACCCTGGTGGCAGCTGGTCTCAGTTTCTGGTGTGGATTCTTGAGACAACTATAAGCACTGCATCTGGGGATTGCTTGCTGAATCTTAATAGGTTGCCCCAGAGGGGCACAGGCTTGGACTAAATTTGGCCTGCAGCTGAACCTCTCTCAGGACTGAGCCACTAGACACCTACTACACAAAGCCGCACTAATAGGACCAGGAGACTTAGGAGCTTTGCTTAGTACATACAAACGACATGGAAAGGCAGTCAAAATGAGAAGACAAAGAAGCAGAAATCATATGAAAGAACAGAACAGAGATACAGAAATAATGGAGTCAAGCAATCTAATAGATGCAGAGTTCTAAACACTGGTTATAAAGAGGCTTAATGAACTTAAGGAAAGTATAGAAAATTTCAGTGAGAACTTTAACAAAAAGATTTAAAAAAACATAAAAATGAACATGGAAATTATAAAAGAGAGCCAGTCAGAAATAAAGAACATATTATCTGAGATGAAGGGTATATTAAAGGGAATCAACAGAGTGGATGAAAAAGAGGATCAAACTACTGATATAGAGAATAGAGAAGCCAAGGTCATCCAACCAGAATAGCAATACAAATGAAGGCAAGAATATAATAACTTAAGGAGCCTATGGGACACATTAAATGTAAAAATATCCATGTCATAGAAGAATCTGAAGGAAAACAAGAAGTTAAAGAACTATTTGAAAAAATTACGATGGAAAACTTCTCTAACCTGGTGAAGGAGATAGACATACAAGCCTTGGAAGTTCAGAGAGTCTCAAAAAATATGACCCAAAGAGACTCACACCAAGACACATCATAATTAAAATGCTAAACGTTAAAAACAAAGAGTGAATTTTAAAAGCATCAAGAGAAAAGCAATTAGTTACCTACAAAGGCGCACCCATATGGCTGGCAACTAATGACTCAAAAGAAAATATGGAGGACAGAAAGGCTTAGCAAAAAATATTCAATGTGATGAAAACCCAGTATCTACAACCAAGAATATTTTAACCAGCAAAGCTATCATTTAGACTTGAGGACAGGTAAAGACCTTCCAAAACAAAAATAAACTAATGAAATTTATCAACAACAAGCCAGTACTACAGAAAATGCTGGAGAGACACCCTTAAGAAAAAAAAACAAAACACATGTATCAAAACTATGAATAAAGAATGGTAATAATAGTGTACTTTACTGCAGTTAGTTCTAGGTCATTCTGATAGGAATGTAGCTGTATTGATGACTCTTAAGTGCCAAAGAGCTTCTGGGAATCACTGTATAGAGACCCATGATCACAAACTCACCGTCTTCAATGACTGCATGAGCTGATACTAATACAGTGGCAAATTTGGGAGTGTTTAGTAGCGGCCCTGTAACAGAAGGCCTATACATGGTTTCTTTGCAATCTGAGAGAATAGCTAATGTGACTTGCGTGTAGTGTCACTGGGAAAGTGATGAGAAACGTTTCTGGTGAGAAGGTCCTTGGAATCTGTGTCCTCAGCTACCCTATTCAAGAAATGAACAAAAACAATGTTTTGGAATGCCTACGGAAATTGCAACCGTTTCCTAAAGATGTTTCTGGTGAGACACTGACGCACTGGTGGAGCCTTAGAGTGTGATTCTCAATGTGCTTATTTGGGAAGTTAGATCACTTGGATGAAAAATGCTTGCGGCAGTGCCTTTGAATTCAGTCGCTTCCATGCTGCACACTTCCCTTTCGTTGCAGTGTTCTCAATGCGTCCTATATATGAAGTGGTCACAGATAATATAAAAGGCCTGCAGTATTGTTCTAAGAGGTGACTTGACATCTGCAGTGTGTGAAGCAAATGTGGTGCTTCCGACATCCAAAAAGTCAGAAAGCTATTTGGCAGAACTGGCAGGGTTCAAGGTTGGAATTCCTATGAAGCAGGATCAAAATGTCAAGTTGTTTGGAATAAAGTGCATCTTCAGAATACACACCCGTGTGATAAACTATGTGGCATGCTGTTTCAATACTGCGGTTCATCTGTTGCCATGAAAAGGACAGAGAAAATCTACATACTTCTGAGAAAGTCCGCAGTGCATCAAAGGAAGCATTTTCTAAATATTTGTGTTCTTTAACCCAGAAGTTCATTCAATGATACAGTGCTAAAATTGGTGTTGGCTGCGAAGTCTAAGGAAGCACTCTAAAACTGAAGAGGAATGGATTACAATTCCTAGTGGTCATGGGTGTCATAAACATTTGAATTGGTCAAGGTTTTTACCCCAGTGTCCAGACTGCAGTGAACTTCTATGTCAGTATGATATGAATGTAGCTGTGTTGAGGTTGCGATCAGTTGTCTGTGCCATAGAGCTGGTGAGAATCACTGTATAGCAATCCCTGATCTCGAACTTACCCTTTTCATAGACTGCAGAGCTGCTACTAATACAGTGGCAGCTTTCTATTAGTTTATAGTAGCGGCTCCTGAACACATGTCCTTTGAATTTCCTTTTTGACAAGGGAAAAAAGTCAATGTGACTTGAGTGTCGTGTCACGTGTGAATGTGATATAACACATTACCTAGTAGATGTCTCGTAATCTGTGTTCCCTGTAGCCCTTCCCACAAGTGACCAGGAAAATAGTATTGGAATGCATATGGAAATAGAACCCTTCACACAATGATGTTTCCCATGAGACCCTGACCTACAGGTGGAACCTTCAAGCTGGGATCCAAATATGCTTAATCGGGAGCTTTGGTCAGTCTCACGAATAAGGCTCAAGGTGCTGGCTTTCCATCCCGCCTACTTTATTCTTTACACTTCCTTTTGGTCATGTACCTCCAAAGGCATCTTTTACACCAGGAGATTAATAGATAATGTACGTCACCGAAAGTATTGTTTTAACAGATGACCTGATATCTGCAGTGTGAGAAGCAACCTTGGGCACTTGCAACATTTACAAAGTGTGAGAGTAATTAGAGCAAAATTGGCCATGGGCATGGTGGCAATTCATACAAAGCAGTTTCTGGTTGCCATGGTTTGAAAGGAAGCGTCCAACCAGAAGAGATTCTAACTACTGCTCAACATTGTGGTATGTTCTTTCAATACTGTGGTTCTTTTGTTGCCATGAAGAGGAGAGAGAGAATGTATAAAATTAGTGACGGTTCTCCGCTTATGTAAAGGAATATTTCTGTAATAACTGCAATCTTAATCCAGAAGTCCATTCAATGATTCAATGCTAGAATGGTGCATGTTGTGAAGCCTAAGATGGCACTCTAACAATGAAGAGGAAGGGATTACAGTCTTACCTGTCATGTGTGTAATACATTTTTGATTTGGGCAAGTTCTTTACCCCAGTGTTGTTGACACATTGAAGTTCTTAGTCCTATACGAATGTAGCTGTGTTGATGATGTAACCAGTTTTCTCTGCAGAAGAACTAGTGGGAATCACTGTATAGAGATTCATATCTTGAAGTTACCCTCGTTATTGACTGCATGAGCTGATACCAATACATTGGCTTTTTTTTTTTTTTTTTTTTTACAGAGCTTTGGTTCTGTAATTCTTCACAGATTTAGAGACAGTCTGATCCCCGGCCTTTTTTTTTTTTTTTTTTTTTTTTAGTAGCGGCCATGAAGCAGATGTCCTATACATGGTTTCTTTCCCAAGCTGAAAGAAAAGTCACTGTGATCTTTGGGTAGAGTCACCAGCAAGAGTGATGAGAAATCTTCCTGGTGAGAATATTCTTATAATCTGTGTCCTCGGCAAGCTGTTCCTAATGAGCAAAAACAATATTTTAGAATGCCTATGGAAATCGAAACCATTTCCCAAAGATGTTTTTGATGAGACACTGACACACCAGTGGATCTGAATATACTTAATCAGAAAGTTAGATCATGCTTGTGGCACACCTGTCCATGTGTTTATGACTAAATGTGAGTGATAGAGATATGTGGTTGTGTGATATCCAGGTAGGTGGAAATATGTGAGTGCTCTCGTTTGTGTGACTCCTTGAACTTTTCTATGAGAGTTCTCTTAAATTCACATTTGTTTAATGATTTGGAAGCATTGTTCATCCACTTCGTGTAAGTAAGGAAAAGAAAGACACCCTATCAGATCCCAACCACCACACACCCGAGCGCAGATTCATTACATGGAGTTTCATGTGCTCTGGCCAGCATACAGGTCAGGACCAGAATCTCCTGTACTCAGGAATGGCTTAGACGCTCACCATTGGAAACCAAGGCCACAGTTTGGTCCATGGCCCAGGAGTCTGAGAAGTTGACTGGCTCTGGTGTCTTCCAGATGCTTTCCTCCATAGTGACTGGGGAAAGTTTCATTAGCTCCAAGGTTACCTTGGCTTTCACCCTTCCTTTTAAACTTCACGTATGGAATTTTTAGTGACCTAGGAAACGGGTGTGCGAGGTGACCTGCATTTCCAGTGCCTGGCCGTATCACGTGTGAATTCCAGAGATGTCAGCAGTAGGCCCAGAGACCTTGCCACACAAAATACCCAGTAAATGATTCTCTGGCTCCTCTATCCCTCCTCCACAACCACTCTCATTTGAAGTCTGAAAAGAATTGTTCTAATAATCCACTGAGCAAGGTTGGCCTCGGAGAAGGCCTCATATACTACACTGTACCTTAAAGAATCCGAATTGTTTCTGGGGCAGCAATCACAATCGAGTTTCAGACAGAGGGAATCACCTCAACAGGGCAAGATTATGAGAAAGTTGGCATGTTCCTAAGTCTCCAGGAGACCTCATTTAGACCGAGGTCAACAGAACAAATTGCTCTCAAGTACGCTCTGTTCTCCACAAAGTTGTTCATTGTTCTGTGAGGCTGAACTACTCTAAACATATTAAGAAAGTGTCCTGAGTGTCCCTCTGACAGCAGCATCCCAGTCTTCTTTTCTTTTCTCTAATACTCACGCCCCTATTCTGGAATGGAGTACCCTTGACTCCTTCCACCTATGGAGGATTTGACTTCTCAGGAAGAGCTGAGCACACCCTTTTGGAGTCCTTCTCATTTTCAGAATGCAGGAGGAACTTGAGGTACTCGGTCTCAGGAAATAGCGAGGCACCGGGACTCCCGCGCCATTTCAAATGACACTCAGGAGACTCAAGTGTGTCTGCTAGGTGGCTCTGTGACAGGATGGAAAACGATCACAGCGCATACAAAAGTGTCCCAGTGTGTCACGAAATCTGTCATCGGGAGAATGCCAGAATGGGGTTTGGCTCCTACAAACCAGCCGCGGTTGGTCCATTGGCCTCCACGAAACCTAGCATAGTTATGTGACTTAACAACCTTACCAACATGTCAGGGCAGCTGCCTTCTATTCCAACATCTGTCAACTGTGTGGGTGGCTCGGCACCCACTGCCTGCTGTGTCACTTTCTCCCAGACACTGAGCCCGTTTACATGCATGCTGTCTGCTCCCCACTGCCCTTAATCACTGAGCCACAGCGGTCTCTCGTCTGAGACTCTGAGTTGGCTTCGTGTGTTTGTCAGTCAGTGTCTTGCTCTCCTTTTCAAGTCTACATGTGAGCGAAACCATAAGGGCCCTGACCCTTGTAGTCTGACAGAGTCCCCTGACCTCGACGGCGAGGGGAACTGCTTGAAAGAGCCAGTCTCAAAACGAATGGGTGAATTTAGGAGCTCCACAGCAGCAGAGGCCTGAATTCCAGGCGGAAAGCAGCTCTGAAATTCCCAAAGCTGTCAGGCGACCGCTCATCTCCGGACTAAATAGCGCTGGCTGGACCAGCCGCTGGCCCAAAGCGAAGAGCTTACAGCATCTCGGCAAATAGAATGCAGATGCAACCATGATTAGAAAGGCTAAGGAGGTCACAGTGTAGCAGTGGAGGCGGGCCTCACAGCAGGCCGGCAGCTATTGGGCGAACCAGGGCACAGGACAGTGCAGGCGTCCTGAGCCTTGGTTCCCCTGGGGATTCCAGGAGCATGGGGCTTGTGGAGAGTGGGAGGCCAGGACCTCTAGTCTGCCCTTTCTGAGGCTGGGAAGGCGATGGTGCGCTACACTGGTGGCCGACCAGGGAATTTTCCGCTACTGATAGAGGCCCTGCTCTACGTAGCGGACTTGTGACGTTTGCTGTTCAGGACACACAAATGCCACACTGGCAGTGAAATGAGGCCGCTAAGCCACGGCCCGGTCAAGGCTGTTATCACCAGCCACCCGTCAGCATGGCGGTGGTCATGAAGTAACCAAGTGTCACAGAAGCCCCAGGACAAGAGTTGGCTTTGTTATTTCGAACGCCCTGGAAGACTGGCCTGGAAGGGGCCTGGAGTTCGGAGGTCTGGGAGTGACCCTCATGCCCCCACCCTGGGAAATGGAACCTGCCTAAACCCCCAAACTTCTGCCGGGGTGCTTGTGATATGGGAAATGTACCGAAATTTAAGTTGGCTATCCTGTCCCGGAGGAAGTTTTCCCACCTGCTCTCCCTGGAACACTACCTTTCCCGCACCCGCGAACCAAAGACCGCCAAGTGTGTGGAAGTAAACAATGGAAAAATCTACCTGCCTGCCTTTGTTTGGGGTTCACACTCTGGAGAGTGACCGCTCTGAGTCCGCCGCCATAAATAAACCTTCTTCGATTCTTAGTTCGCAGACTACCGCTGCTTCCTCTGGGTACGCAGGCCAAAAACCCGCAACACTTGCCGTCTCAAGATACCCGGAACTTCCTGGTCACCGGCATTCCAGCTCTTGCCCCAGGCCTGTTGACTAATTCGGAAGTGAACAGGAGCCACTTTTTCCTCCCTCCCGCTCCACCCTGGAGTGTCTTCTCTGGCTTGGTCCTACCTAGACTTTTCTGTAAAGTAGTCACCGCCAGGCTTAGGGCACTTGGACACCCCAAGGAAAACTCTGGGCGGGAAGGGGCCACTGGATAGATGAGCTTTTCTGAGTCCACGGATTGGTAGAGGTGAGTTGCCCAATCAGTGCTCCTTGGAGGCAGGACTAGCTGTCAACTGATCATAGCTGTTGTCCATCGAATTGATTAGGGTCAGGCCTGGGGCACTCTCCTCCTCATTTCCTCCACTGACACAGCAGCCCCATTCTTTTTCCAGATGCCTCATTCCATTTTCCTTCTCACCTCAGCTTCCAAGTCCATGCCCAGGGCCCTTCCGACTTCTTCAGCCTCTATGCAGCCCATTCCCTTCCTGCTCCACGTTTCCATACTACCCTGCTGCCGGTTCTCCCTCCCTCTCTCCTTCCCTCCCTCCTCCCTTTTGACCATCATTTTTACCTGCTCTAAGCACTGTGATCCTCACCTACCTATTCCAACATAGGCTGCCTGTTCTCCCCTCCCCCACCATCAGCTTGGACAGTCTGTTTGCCCACAGCAGGGCTTGAGACCCCAAAAAGCACCATGCTTTTGGGACCTTGGCAGCTGTTGAGACCTCCACCCAGCCAAGCTGGGGCAGACAGTGACTTGATCCTGGGAACAGAGGCCTTGCTTATATGTTATTAGGCCTGGCCAGCACCTCACCAAGCGAGACCCCACCTCACCTTTGCCAGCCATGCTGCCACACATACTTCCTTTCCTACTGAGCTCAGGAAGTCACAGTGCTCAGGAGACCACACTAGGCCCAGTTGTGATGGGCGCCAAAGGGAAAGGCTTCTGGAGGCCTTAAGAGCCCTGTTGGGGGTCCTCCTGGACCTCGCGAGTACTCCTGTGTCTGTGTCTGAGAGGCAAAGCCATGGCTTGCCTCAATTTGCCACCCATTTTGGCAGTGTCCCACCTGTTTAATGTCCCTCACTAAAGTACTGAGATCAAATAGGTTTCTGGCTGGGCATTTACACTGTCCCTGTGTGTGTGCGCACGCATATGTTTGTCTGTGTCTAAAAGTGTATGATATGGAGATGTGGTTGTGTGATATCCAGGCGAGTGGAAATATGTGAGTGCCCTCCCGTGTGTGACTCCTTGAACATTACTATGAGAGTTCTATGAAATTCATGTTTGTTTAATGTCATGGGAGCATTGTTCTTCCTCTTTGTGTGAGTAAGGAATAGAAATGCACCCGATAAGATCCCAACTGCCTCACACCAGAGCCCAGATTCTTTAGATGGAGCTTCATACACTATCTCCCCACAACCATTGGGTTATCCGCAGCCTGCTCAGGCCAGCATCCAAGTCAGGGCCAGAATCTCCTGTCATCGGGAGGTGGCTGACGCCCTCGCCAATGGGGACCAAGGGAGGCCCTGTCCTCCTGAGGCTACAGCTCTCTCCAGTGCCCAGGTGGCTAAGAAGGTGACTAGCAGTGGTGTCTCTCAGATTTTTTTTTTTTTCCGTAGTGCCTTGGGAAAGTTTCATTACTCCGAGGTTACCTTGGCCTTCACCCTTCCTTTTTTACTTCACATGTGGAATTTCTAGTGACCTGTAAAAGGGTGTGCGAGGTGACCCCCATTTCCAGTGTTTGGCCATATCACGTGTGAATTCCAGACATCTCAGCAGTGGGCCCAGAGACCTCACCACACACAGCAGCCACCAATTTATTCTCTGGCACCTTTTTCTTCCTCCACCTCTATTTCATTTGTAGTCTGATAAGAGTTCACCTAATGATCTGTTGAGCAGGGTATGCCTTGGGGAAGGCCTCACATCCTGTACTGTCCCTTAATGAATCCGGATTGTTTATGGGGAGCAATCATGACAGTTTCAGAGAGAGGGAATCGCCTCTATAGGACAAGATTATGTAAAAGCTGGCACCCGCTCTGGTCCTCAAGAAACCTTATTTAGCCCAAGGCCAACAGATCAAATAGCTCCTTTGTACACTTTGTTCTCCACAAAGATGTTTATTGTTCTTCAAGATTGAACTATCCTAAACATATTGAGAAAGAGTTCTGAGTGTTCCTCTGTCAGCGGCATCCCAACCTTCTTTTCTGTTATTTATTTATTACTCCCGTATTCCGTAATAGATTACCCTGTCCCTCTTTCGTCTCTGGAGAGCCAACTTCTCAGAAAGAGTTGAGCATACACTTTTGAAGTCCTGTTTTCAAAACAAAGGAAGAATTTGATGGACATGGTCTCAGAAAACACCGAGGCACCGGAACTGTCGCTGTGTTTCAAACGACACTCAAGTGACTCCATTTGAGTCTGCTAGGTGGCTCTGTGACAGGATGGAAAACAATCCCAGCTCATCCAAAAAAAGATGCAGCGTGTCAAAAAATCTGTCATTCGGAGAATGCCAGATTAGGGTTTGATGCCTCCAAACCAGTCACAGTCCATCCTTTGGACTCAGTGAAACCTAGCGTGGCTACGTGGTTGAACACCCTTACCAACATGTCAGGGGAGCTGCCTTCTATCCCAACATGTGTCAGCTGTGTGGGATGCTCAGCGCCCACTGCGTGCTGTGTCATTTTCTACCCAGTGCTGAGCCCCTTTACACAGATGTTGTTCTCCCCCTACTGCACTTAGTCACTGATCCACAGCAGACTCATTTCTGAGGCTCTGAATTGGCTTTGTGTGTCTGTCAGTGTCTTGCTTTCCTTTTGAATTCCCTTGCAGTGTGACAGATTTCCCTTCCCCTGATGGCAAGAAGAATTGCTAGAAAGAGCCAGTCTCAAAATGAATGGATGAGTTTAGGAGATGAGGATTGCAGAGGCCTGAATTCCAGACAGAACGCAGCTCTGAAATTCCCAGAACTGAAAGGCGACCACTCGTCTTTGGACTAAACAGTGGTGGCTGGACCAGCCACTGGCCCAAAGAGGACAGCTAATGGCATCTCGGCAAATAGAATGTAGAAGCGACCATGATTAGGGAGGCCAAGGAGGTCAAAGTGTGTCAATGGAGGCCGGCCTCGCAGCAAGTCCACAGCTAATGGCTGAACCATGGCAACGGACAGTGCAGGCGTCTTGAGCATTGGTTCTTCTGGGGAATCCAGGAGCATAGGGTTAGTGTAGAATGGGCGGCCAGTACCTCCAGTCTGCCCTTTACTGAGGCTTGGAAGGTAATTGTGTGATACACTAGTGGCGGATCAGGAAGTTTTCTGCTATTGATAGAGGTTGTGCTATACACGGCAGTCCTGACCTGCAGTTTTTAGTTCAGGACACACAAAAGCTACACTGGCAGTGAAATGAGGCTGCTAACCCACAGCCCAGTCAAGGCTGTTATCACCAGCAACCCATCAGCATGGCGGCAGGCATGAAGTAACCAAGTGCGATAGACAAGAGCTGGCCTTGTTATTTCGAATGCCCTGGGAGACTGGCCTGGAAGGGGCCTGGAATTGGGAGGTCTGTGAGCCACCCTCTGCCCCCACCCTAGATAATGGAACCTGCATAAACCCTCATGCGATTCTGGCATGACTGTCCCATGATCACCACATGATTATTATGTGAGGGTCATATGATCACCATGTGATTTCTACATTAGTGCTATGTGATTTCCAGTAGAGTTCCAAGTTATTACACTGCTGCTGTCCTAAACAAAGTGTTATAAGAAAATGTTTCTGAAATGGTCTCACTTTTCAATATTTCAGCATTGCTGCCCTAGCCATAAACCAAGTGCTTCACAACATTTGCAACCTAAGGGCTACAATACAAGAGCCTTGCAGCAGCCACTGTTATTGCTATAAAGCGAAATCCTCTGATTGACTCAGCAGAAAGACAGCAGTTGTTGCCATTGCATAACATAGCCTTCCATCACAGATATGGCTTCAAGTATTCTATGCGGCAAAAGTGCAAAAGCTGCCTCAGTGCCTTAAAGCAGGATATCTGACAACAGATACAACCTCAGGTTCATAAATGGGAAAAGTCAGACTGCCTCTACCACTGTCCTCAAGCAAGATTTCTCAGACATGACCTTTCATTGAAGTGGCAACTGGATGAGTGTCTCTGCCAACCCTGTTACACACCTGCTCTAGTTTTCTCAGTGTTTATGTAAATTTGGCCAAGCAATATGCACCTGTAATTCCAATTAAGTGTCATATAATCACCATATATCATGTGATCTCCCAGTGATTTTTCAGAGGTGGGTCATGTGATTATAAGGTAATTCCTGCCTTATCATGTTATCACTACATGATTTCCGCATGAAATTCCCATGATGACCGTGTGATTCCCATGTGGCAGACACATGATCACTGCGAGATTCCCCATGATGGTCATGTGCTCGCTGTGTGATTTCCACCTGGCAGTCACATGATAGCTGCATGATTCCTGTGTGATGGTCACATGATCATCGAGTGATTTCTGTGTTAGTGCTACATAATTTTCAGTTGATTTTCACATTATTACTTTACCACTATTCTAAACCAAGTGTTGCAAATGGCAGCAGCTATAGTCCCTGCCATAAAGGAATGTCTTCACAACAGACTAAGACTCAAGTTTTCAATTCAGCAAAAGTGCGACAGCTACTTCTACTGCCATAAAGAAGTTTGCCTAGAAACAAATGTGGCCTCAGGTCCATAAAAGCAATAGTCTGGTTGCCTTTACCACTGTCCTCAAGCAAGTTTTCACGAACAGACATGACCTTTTAAATAAAGTGGCAGCTAGGTAACTCACTCTACCACCCTATGTTATATATCAGCTCTCATTTTCTCAATGTTTATGTGAATTTGGCCAAGCGATATGTACCTGGGGTCCCCCATGATCTCCACTTAATCATTATGTAAAAGTCATGTGATCTCCTTGTGATTTCCACAGGCCAGGCATGTGATCATCATGTGATTCTGGTGTGATGGTCATATTTGCACTTTGTAATTCACCCAGGGCGAATTATTCCTGTGTGGCAATCATGTGATTGCCGATGATTTCCATGTGGTGGTACCATGATTACCCCGTGATTGCCCTGTGATTCTTACATGGTAGTCAAGTGTTCACCCCATGATTCCTGCATGGCAGTCAAGTGGTTGGCCAGTGATTCCCATGTGGTAGACATATGATCCCCTTGTGATGTCTACGTGGTGGTCACATGATTGCCACATGATTACCGCATAAGTACCATGTGATTTTCAGGTGACTTCTACCCTTTGCTGCTGTCCTAAACAAAGTGTTTTCAAAACACATTACAGAAACTGCCCCACTTTCAATATTTCAGCTTTGCTTCCCTGGCCATAAAGCAAGTGCCTGTAAAAATTTGTGGCCTCAGGTCCATAATACAAGATACCACGGAAGCCACTCTTTTTTTTTGTTAAGTGGTATCCTCAGAATGATTCAGTATTTCTGCTGCATTACTGCAAAATGGTGGCAACTGTTGCTCTGCTACAATGTAGTTTCCTTACATCAGACTCAGCCTCGAATTTTCAAAGCAGCAAATGTGCAACCCCCACTTCCATTGCTTTAAAGCAGGCTGCCTGACAACAGCCACAACCTCAGGCCAATTATGCAATAGTCTGGCCTCCAATATCGCTGCCCTCAAGCAAGTTTTCTCAAACACATATGACCTTTCAATTGAAGGACAGCTAGGTGGCTGTCCCTGCAACCCTCTATAATACATTGACTCTCATTTTCCTAGTGTTTATGTGAATTTTACCAAGCGATGTGACAGTCATGTGATCGTTGCGTGATTATTTTGGTCGTGCTATGTGATTTTCAGGTGAAACTGATTACTCTACAACTTTCCTTAATCAAGTTTTTTCAAAACACATTTCAGAAATTGCCTCACTTTCATTATTTCAGGTTTGCTGCCATGGCAGTAAAGCAATTCTCTCTAACATTTGTAGTGTAGATCTGCAGTAGAAGAATACTGTGGCAGCTGCTGTTTATTCCATTAAGTGGAATATTCAGAGTGACTTAGCAATTCTGCTGCAATGCAGCCAAATAGCCGCAGTTGTTTCAACTGCTATTCAGTAACTTCCTCATAGCAGATTCAGCCTCAAATTCTCAAGGCAGCAAATGTGCAACAGCCACTTCTACTGCCTTAAAGCAGGATGCCTGACAACAGACATGACCTCAGGCCCATTGCAGCAATAGAATGGCCGCCTCTATAGTTGTCCTTAAGCAAGTTTCTTCAAACACATAAACTTTTGATTGAAGGGCAGCGAGGTGGCTGTCTCTGCCATCCTTTATTACACACCACCTCTCATTTTTTCAGTGTTTATGTGAATATTACCAAATGATAAGCACTCGTAATTCCAACGTGAGCAGCACATAATCACCGTATGTCATGTGATCTCCCTGTGAGTCCCACAGGCCCATCACGTGATAGTCAGGAATTCTTATGTGGCAGTCGCATGATCACAGCATGATTTCTGCATGGTGGTCATGTGATCGCCACAAGATTCCCGCTTGAAGTCTCATGATCACCACATGATTATCATGTTAGTGCTATGTGAGTTTCAGGTGACTTCTACTTTATTACTCTGTCATTGTCCTTATATCAAGTTTTATTAAAACAGGTTACAGAAACTGCCTCACTTTCACTATTTTAGATTTTCTGTAGTGGTGGTAAAGCAATTCCCTCTAATATTTGTAGTCTAGGTCTACAATACAAGAATACTGAGGCAGCTGCTGTTTACACCATTAAGCAGTATCCTATGAATGACTCATCATTTCCACTGAAATACAACAAAATGGCCGTAGCTGTTCCTACCGCAATAAAGTAGCTTCTTCAAGCAGACTCATCCTCAGTTTTTCAAGGCAGCAAATATGTGACAGCTGCTTCCACTATTTGAAAGTAAGTGGCCTGACAACAGACGTGACCTCTGTCCCATTATGGCAATAGACTAGCCACCTCTATTGCTGTACTCAAGCATGTTATTTCAAACAGACATGACCTTTCGATTGAAGTGCTGCTAGGTGGCTGTCTCTGCCACTCTCTGTTACACATCTCCCATCTCTGCACTGTGATTCCTACGTGAACAGCACATGATCACTGTATGCCACGAATAGTCCTGTGATTCCTACAGACCAGTCACCTGGTAGTCACGTAATTCTTACGTGGCAATCACATGAACGTAACATGATCCCTTCATGGTGGTCATGTAATCACCACGTGATCCCTGTGTGGAGATCACATGATCACCGTGTGATTCCCATGAGGTGGTTTTGTGATTGCCGAGTGATAATTGCGATAGTGCTATGTGAGTTTCAGACAACTTCCACCTGAGTTCTGATGACTTCCATGTAATTCTTACGTGGCAATCACAGGATCACTGCATATTTTTCACGTGGCTGTCATGTGATGGATGCATGATTTCTGCCTCGAGGTCACGTGATCACCGTGAGATATCCAATGGTGGTGACTTGATCTCCATGTGATCCCCATGTGGAGTCACGTGATCGCCACTTGATCCCTGTGTGGTGGTCTCCTGATCACAGTGTGATCATCCCATGGTGGTCATGTGATTGCCCCATGATCCCCACATGGTAGTCATGTTATCGCCACATGATCATGGCAGTCATGTGATCACCACATCATTCTCACCTAACAGTCTCGTGATGACTGAGAGATTATCATGAAAATGATATGTTTCAGGTGACTTCCACCTTATTAATCTGTCCTTAATCAAGTTTTATGAAAACACATTTCAGAAACTGCCTCACTTTCAGTATTTCAGTTTTTCTGCAGTGGCGGTAAAGCAATTTCCTCTAACATTTGTAGCCAAAGTCCTCAATACAAGAATACTGCGGCAGCTGCTGTTTACACCATTAAGCAGTATCCTACAAATGACTCAGTATTTTTGCTGCAATACAGTAAAAGGGCAGCAGCTGTTCCCTCTTGTGTCAAGTAGCTTCTTCACAGTAGACTCATCCTCAAATTTTCTAGGCAGCAAAAGTGTGCTGCCAGATGCTTTCACTACCTTAAAGCAGGTTGCCTGACAACAGATTTCGATTATAATGCAGCTAGGGGGCTTTCTCTGCCTCTTCTGTTACACACCAGCTCTCATTTTCTCAGTGTTGATGTGAATTTTATGATGCAATAAACACTGGTGATTTCCACGTGAGCAGCAAATAATCACAGTATGTCATGTGATCTCCCTGTTATTCCCAAAGGCCAAACACGTGATTGTCACATAAGAATTATGATCATGGCGTGATCCCTGCATGGGGGTCACATGATCATTGTGTGATCCCCGCGTGGCAGTCTCATGATCGCCAAGTTATTGTCTCGTTGGTGCTAAGTGAGTTTCATGTGCTTTTCCCCTTATTACTCCACTGCTGTCCTTAATCAAGTTTTATCAAAACGTGTTTCAGAAAACTGCCTCACTTTCAATATTTCAGTTTGTCTGCCCTGGCGTTAAAGCATTTCTCTCTAACATTTGTAGCCTTGGTCCGCAATACAAGAATACTGCAATGGACAGTATTTACACCATTAAGCGGTATCCTCAGAATGACTCAGCACTTCTGCTGAAATACAACAAAATGGCCACAGCTGTTTCTACTGCAGACTCATCCTCAATTTTTCAAGACAGCAAATGTGCAACAGCCACATCTACTACTTTAAAGTAGGTTGCCTGACCAAAGATGCGACCTCTATACCATTATGGCAATAGGCTGGCCACCTCTATTGCTGTCCTCAAGCATGGTTTTTCAAACAGACATGACCTTTTGATTGAAGTGCTGCTAGGTGGCTGCCTCTGCCACCCTTTATTACATATCAGCTTTCATTTTCTCAGTGTTTATGTGAATTTTTCCCTAGCGATATGTACCGGTGATTCCTATGTGAGCAGCTCATAATCACTGTATGTCATGTGATCTCCCTGTGATTCCCACAGGCTAATCACGTGTTAGTCATATGATTCTCACATGGTGGTCATATGATTGCTGTGTGATTTCCCTGTGGTGCTCATGTGAATGCTGCATGATTTCCAGGTTAGTGCTACATTATTTTCAAGTGACTTCCACCTTATTATTCTACCACTGTCCTATCTGTTTTAAAAACATGTTTCAGGAACTGCCTCACTTTTACTATTTCAGCTTTGCTTCCCTGGCTGTAAAGCAAGTCCCTCTCAAAATTTGTAGCCTTGGTACATAATACAAGAATACTGTGGCAGCTGTTGTTTCCGCAGCCAAAATCATTCAGTATTTTCTGAATGATTCAGCATTTTCACTGCAATATAGAAAAATGGTGGCAGCTGTTGCCAGTGCTATAGAGTAGCTTCTTCACAGCAGACTCGGCCTCAAATTTACAGTGCAACAAATGTACGATAGCCACTTGCACTGCATGTTGCCTGACAACAGATGTGACCACAGGACCATTGTTGCAATAGTATGGCCACCGCTATCACTGTCTTGTAGCAAGTTTTCTCAAACAGATATGACCTTTCCATTGAAGAGCAGCTAAGTGGCTGTCCCTGCCACCCTTTGTAGTTATATACCAGCTCTCCTTTTCTCATTGATTATGTGAATTTTACCAAGTGATATATACCCGGAATTCCAACATAAGCACCACATAATCACCTTATGTCACATCATCTACCGTGATTTGCACAGGCTTATCACCTGATTGCCATGTGATTTCCTGTGGCAATCACCTCTTCCTCGTGTGATTCTCATGTTGTGGTCACATGATTCATGCAATTTTTGCGTGGCAGTCACAAAATCATCATGTGATTCTTGTGTGACTTTCAGGTGATAACCTCATGATTCATGTGTTGCGGTCACGTGATTATCATGTTATTATATCATCGATGCTTCATAATTTTTAGATGACTTCCACCTTATTATGCTGTCATTGCCCTAAACTCAGTTTTCAAAACACGTTTCAGAAATTGCCTCTCTTTCAGTTGATCAGCTTTGCTTTCCAGGTTGTAAATTGATTCCCTCTAACATTTGTAGCATAGGTCTGCAATACAAGAATACTGCAGCAGCCACTGTTTCCACCGTTAAGTGATATCCTCATAACAACTCAGCATTTTCTCTGCAATACAGCAAAATGGCAGCAGCTATTGCCACTGCTATAAAGTAATTTCTTCACAGCAGACTCAGCCTCTAATTTTCAGTGCAGGAAATGTGTGACAGCGCTTCCATTGCCTTGAAGCACGTTGCTTGACACAGATGTGACATCATAAACATTTCGGCAGTTGACTGGCGGCTGCTATCGCTTTTTCTAGCAAGTTTTCTCAATCAGACATGGGGATCTAGGTGGCTGTCCTGCCACCCTCTGTTACACGCCAGCTTCGTGTTTATGTGAATTTTACCAAGTGATATGCACTCCTGATCCCAACGTGAGCAACACATAATCACCATATATCATGTAATCTCCCTGTGATTCCCTGTGATGGTCATGTGATTGTATGTGGTTGCCACATGATTGCTGCATTATTCTTGTGTGTCAGTCATGTGATCGTTGTGATACTAGCATGGCAGTCTGATGATTGCCATGTGATTCCCGCGTGGTTGTCATGGGATTCTCACGTGATTATCACGTTAGTACTATGTGATTTCCAGGCGACTTCTACCTTATTATTCTGTCGCTGTCCTAAACCTAGTGTTTTCAAAACACATTTCAAAAATTGGCTCACAATAACTTGTAAAGATCTATGCACCCCAATATTCATGGCAGCACAATTTACAATAGCCAAGATATGGAAGCAACCTAAATGCCCATCAACAGATGATTAGATAAAGAAGTTATGATTCATATATGCAATGGGATTTTACTCAGCCATTAAAAAAATGAAATCTTACCATTTGCAATGACATGGATGGACTTAGAGTTTATTACGCTGAGTGAAATAAGTCAGACAGAGAAAGATAAATACCATATGATTTCATTTATATGTGGAATTTGAGAAACAAAAAGAATAAAGTAATCAAAAACAGACATACAAATATAGAAGACAATTTGGTGACGGACAGAGGGGATAGGAATTTGGGCAGCTGGGAGAATGGGGTGAAGAGTTAAAGAAGTACAAATTAGTAGTTGATAGTTGATCACAGGGATGCGGAGCATGGCATAGGGAATGCAGTTAGCATTAATATATTGGCTAGGTGGAAAACCAGAGGAGAGAAGGAGCAATTAGGGCATTCATTTTATAAACTTATATA
Source organism: Pteropus vampyrus (assembly GCF_000151845.1). Taxonomy (NCBI): domain Eukaryota; kingdom Metazoa; phylum Chordata; class Mammalia; order Chiroptera; family Pteropodidae; genus Pteropus; species Pteropus vampyrus. Next base: position 4,505,799 of record NW_011888948.1, read on the forward strand.
AATTTTAAGTTTATAAGTTAAAAAACTTTATAAATGTCTAACAAATGTACTGTATACTTAAAACTAATAAAATAAAAAAATAAATAAAATAAAAAATAAAACCATTTGTTGAGTGAGTGATTAAGCAGCTACAATATAGAAAATCAAACTTACAAAAGCACAAAAAAAGAAATTTTACTGACTTGATTATTTTTTAATTTTATTTAGGAGAACATAAAGATTTTTTCCTCACTCCTCAGACATGTTAATTCTTAGAGATAGCCTCATTAAATTTTATGGTTTGCTAAGGTATAATGTGATCAGGATCAAAAATCTCAATTTACCCTTTTAAAAAAATATTCTTTTTAAAACTATTCTCTGAATAGATTGATGCTGGTTCCATCTGAAGGCTGTAGTTTCTCCTAGCTGTGCTGCTAAGGTTTGTTTCTCAGAACCTCACACCTGTGTATGTAGAGATTACTTTTTTCTTAAATTTGTTACAGCTTCCTGAAAGGGAAATACCAAGCCAGCAATAATTATGTATAAAGAAAATATGTACAAAATACTCAAAATACAATGTTAAGATAATGCCATTTATTTAAAACTTTTAAATATGAATCATAAATATCAATCAATCTGATCATTCTTGATATGAGAACTATGTCATTTAAAACATGTAAGTTGAAGTGATAATACTGATTATTTCTCAATGGGATCAGATTTAGTAAAAATAATATTTCAAAGATAGAATTTGTATAGTCATTACATAACATTCATATTAACTGTCAGCTTTTATAAATATTCCTTATTTTGCCATTAAAATAAGAAGAAAAATTAGTATTCTATATTGATGCTAAATATGAGTTCTGGAAAGATACGTCCACTATTTGGTTTCAAAGGCAATGATAAAATATCTGAGTGTTCAATAGAATGGTGTTTTTAATAACATATGCACTGTGCATGCTGAATTAGAACGTTTCAAGTCTGAGATTACTACTATCTTATAGGTAAAAAGAACTATTCTGACAAAATAGCTAACTATGACTATGAACATTTATTGAGAGATTTCAGGGAGACAGGCACTGTACTCAGGGCTTCATATGTACTTTTTCATTTATATTTATAAGAAATTTGTTAGATAGTATTGCCATCAGTGGCAGACCTGATGCCTACAGAATTTAAACTTGTCCAAGGTTATCCAGCCCAGTAGTAGTTAAAAGATAAAAATGTGGGTTTGTCTTCATCATTATGCTTTTGGAAAAGAGAAAGATATAGATTTAAATATTAAAATTTGTTTTGATGGCCTTTATATTTTGTATTCATTAACCTTATTCTTCATGATCTGGAGATTTAGCATATTTATAACATTTGATTAAACTTTAATCAATATTGTCTTAAATGAAAAATTTCCTAGTTCCCTTAGTAATTGACAGAAGAAGAAGGAGCTACCATTCATTTCCTGCCTACAGATGTTCCTTATTGATTGATTGATTGATTGATTACATCTTTGGTCTCAGCCTCATCTTGCGATCTAATTTTAGCTCTAATCTAAAATATTAAACCCACAAGGAGCCTCTTTCTCAAAAGTGGTTGCCTCAATATCAGCCAGCCATGCCCTTCTCAGATGTCACATACTCCTGTAGTAAGTGTGTTCTCAGCTCACTGCCGGGGTTTTTTGTTTCTGAAAGGCACACCGTTCCTTTCCTGTGATGTCTGTTCTTTGCTGAGTGCCTAAGTCCTTCTTCCAAGACTTCAGTCATCTGGTTCCTTTTACTTATTCTTCCTACTCAGCTCAGATTCCTCACGAGTGCCCTATAGTATAAAACAGCAGAAAGGCTTCTGCCTGTACTCATGTGTCCTGCAAGACTCATCAATCTGTGAATATGATCACTTAATTTTCAGGTCATAAACCCACTCTCTGACTTACAATTCTGGATTCTGAAACCTAGAATCAGATAAAACCATGTGCTTTTTCATCCTAACTTGCATTATCTCTTTCAACTCCATCTTCCAGATCTAACCTACCATGCTTGATTACTGTCATCTCTCAGTTACTGCTACCGATATTGTGCTCCATCTTCTCAAATCATGCTTCTTTGCTAGAAATCATAACAAAACTATGTGGCATTGTTTTACCAAGCATTAAAAACAGCTAATGCCTTAATATTAACTAAACAAAAAACTAATAGAAAAATATAAACTCCTCCACTTTTGTCAAAATAATTTTATTATATCTTGCATGAAAAGCTTAAAATCACCAAAAAGTTGAATAACTTTCCTTTTGTTTTTATAGATTTAGAGCTTTATAAACATTTGATAATTTTATTTCTCAAGTTCTATCTCTGAAATTAACTAGCATCGAGATCAAAGAATAGAGCATTATCGGTCTCCCACTCAAATAACCACTATTCTGATTGGATTAGTTTTTCCTGTTTTAGAACTTGATATAAATTGACTTAGGAAATTTGGATTTGTTTTCCTGAATTCATTTGCTCACATTATATTTCTAAGATCCATCCAAATCATTGCATGTAGTCATATTCATTTTCATTGCTCTATAAAATTCCATTGCACAAATACACTATGATTAATGTATCCTATGTACTGTTGATTTCTAGTAGAAATTCCGGGGATATATATATGTTCATACTTAACAGATGATGCCAAACTTTTTTCCAAAAAGTAGTACTAATTTATATCTCATTAGCAATATCTGAGAGCTCCAGTTGTTTTCAATTTGGTTTTGTCTATCTTTTTTATTTTAACATGTGGTGGTTTCTTGTGGTATATTTTACAATTCCCTAGTAGTTAATAAAGTTGAATGCTTACACACACACACACACACACACACACACACACACACACACAATTTGCCAATTTTTATATCCTCTTTAATCAGTGCCTATTCCAATCTTCTTCCTATTTTCTATTTGTTTGCTTTTTTGTTTGTTTGTTTTTGGCCTCGGGCCTTTTTTTTCCTTCACTCATCAGTGTGTTAGAGTTCTTTACATACTCCAGAGATCTTTAATTTTAAGGTTGTGCATATCTTGGGGTCTATTGGCTTCAGTTGGTAATAGAGCAGTTCAAATTACTATGAACTTCATTGACTTTGTCTTTTTATGCATTACTGGGATCATAAAAAGCCATGAACATCTAGGAAAAAAATTCCTGAGAACAAATAAAATGAAACAAATACAAAAGAGCTGTAAGTTTACAAAAACTAGTGTGGTTACCACGTCAAGTTTCAGGATCAACTTAATCCATTAAGTTTTATTTTTCTGATTCATTAGAATGTATTTTGGTGAAGCAAGACATTTCTTTGCCTGTTTTTGAAAAAAAAATAACATTTAAAGTCGCTTATAGGTCTTCAGATATACAGTGTGACTTACGAACTAACCAATGTAAATTATATTCTTGTTATATACGTAATCTAGCTCCAGGCTCACTGGTTTCATTAATGTAAATGAATTAGAACTACTAAGGAGTCACTATTTTTATGGTATATTTGGAATTAATTTTTATAATACATTTTAAATAAATTTAGCACTTTTATTCTTCTTATTGCCAATATAAATAGTCAGTTCAAAACAAAAATATATTTAGAGAAGTATGAATAAAAATCTTTAAAAGGCTATTTTAATCATTTTTGCTTAGATTTTTTGTTATAGTGTCAGGACAATACGACACAAATTTAACTAGAGGCTTAAGAAATTACAGGACATTTTCAGACAAAACTATTTCTTATTTGCCTGAAATATCTTTGTGATTGTGTCTTGCAATGCAGTCCTTAATTTCAAAAAAATTCTGAGAATTGAGTGTCAATATTCAAGACAGATCTCTACCAGATGATGCTAAATGCAGTTCTTGAAACATAATATAGAAAAGTACACAAAATTATCACTGCTCTACAACATATAAAATCTGCTACAAAAAATATAAGCTTGACTCAAAAGATGATATTCCATATCATATTCTGGATTATTACACATTTAATCATCTGAAAGACATGCAAGTATTAAATTTCTAATGTTACTAGAGTGTGATCAGACTTTGAAATATATACACTACCAGTGAATTTAGGAAAGGAAAAATGATTTGGCCATTCACTGAATAAACTATTTTTCCTAATGTATCATGTCCAATGGCTTAAAACCCATAAAAAATCCTCAAACTTTTTGCTTGTAAGGAAATTTTCAGTTAGGTGAGCTTCTTTTCATCTACTTTTAAGAGGCTGAACTTTCCTCATTCTCTCTATATATAAGCTTGGAAAAAATAGTCCTATATCTATTTTAAGCAATCAAAAGTAAGGCATTCTTAATTAAATTACATTCAAACTAATAAGTGTAAATTGAATTACTACTATATGAATGAAATGGTTTGAGATCTCCCTTCTGTGACAATAAAAAGATTGATTTGTGAGAGAAGGGGAAGACTAAAAGAGTAAAACTTAAATATGCAAAATTATCTCATCTGAATACTTTCTTTGTTCCTACAGAAATAGACTTAGTTTCACCCACTCATACTAATAGGAACAAAACTAAAATTTGTGCTTGTTCAGACCTATAAAGGCAAATATATATATCAGAAACTGGTGCTAATAGCTCACAGCTCTCAACTTAAACAGGGGAAAGATGTAGTCTTAAAATACACAGACTCTTGGATTCAGCAGAAACATGGAAGAGTGAGAGACGTCCCTAGATCTCTTCTCTTGAAACAACAATAAGCTGAATAAGCTGAACATCTAAAACTCAATAAAAAACACCAAAACTGCACACCAGCACGTCTGAAAGTGGGATCTGCCCATAAGAGCTACCACAGGTCAGAACCCCAGGTGTCAGGCGGTGGACTGGGAGTAATAAAGAAGTTGCCTCTCACAGCCACCAGAGCTCCCTGTAGGAGGAGGGAGACGGGTGAAGGAACAGTGACTTTCCTGAACAACCCTGCCTGGAAGTGCCAGGGCTTTTATACAGCCGACCGGAGGGCCCAGTCATTGGGTCAGAAAGCGGAGAAGCAGGGCAGAAACACAGAGAAACAACAGTTGATTTTTACCAGCCCCGGTTGCAAAACCAAGGCTGAGCCGCAGCCCCCACCTCCAACCCAGAGGGACCCTCCCCTTATACCTTCCGAGACTGATCACTGCAGAGCCCCAGGGGAATCTGAGCAAACGCTGTGGAGACCGAAGCTACCTCTTGCAGCCTCTGGAGCTCCCTGCAGGAGGGGAGAAGGAGCCGAGTTCCTGCAGGGAGTTTTCTGAACGGCTCTGCTTCGGAAATCTAGCAGGCTGATAGAAGCAGAGAAGGGCAACTTTTACTAAAAACAGAGCATTATAAGCTTAAAAATAAGAAGTCATTTCCTATAGCAAGATGGTAATGAATGTTCAGCATACATAGGGACAAATTGAGACAACAATGACTGAAAAGGGGAGGATTCAAAGATCCAAATTCGCAAAAAGGAATGGCGATAAGGCACGTGCAGAAAAAAATAAATGACTGTATATATATATAACTATCCTTTACATATTCGTAATGGTAACAACACATCAAAGATTCAGAACTGAAAAATATAATATGAAACAAAAAGATCCAGAGGCAAAACCCACAAAAGACAACCAAAATAAAGAAAACAGAAACACAAGGACAAGGAAGCAATGGAAACACCGAGTTACCAGACAGCAAAAGATAAAATGGCTATAAGAAGACCTCATATTTCAATAATCACCCTAAATGTAAATGAAGTGAACTCACCAATAAAAAGGCACAGAGTTGCAGAATGGATCAAAAAACAAAACCCAACCATATACTGCCTCCAGGAGACACCTCTCAGCTCCAAAGACAAATATACACTCAAAGTGAAAAGATGGAAAAGTATATATAGAACAAATGTCATTCAGAGAAAAGAGGTAGTAGCAGTACTAATATCAGACAAAATAGACCATAAAATAAAAAAGATAAAGAAAGATACTGAGGGACACTTCATAATGATAAAGGGAATCGTGCACCAAGAAGAAATAACACTTATTAATATCTATGCTCCCAATCAGGGAGCCACGAAATATGTAAAGCAATTACTGACAGAACGAAAGGGGGAAACAGACCAAAACACCAAAGTGATAGGGGACCTAAATACCCGACTGTCGGATATAGACAGATTATCCAAACAGAAAAAACAATAAGGAAATAACATCCCTAAATGACACTTTAGACCAACTGGATATAATTGACATTTACAGAGAATTCCATCTCAAACCAGCTGCTTATAGGTTCTTCTCTAGTGCACATGGAACATTCTCAAGAATCGACCATATACTGGGGCACAGAGATAACCTCAACAAATATGAGGGTTGAAATCATACCAAATATATTCTCTGATCATAATGTTTTGAAACTAGAGATCAACTGCAAAGAGAAATCAGGAAGAACCCCAAATATATGGAGATTAAACAACATGCTACTAAAAAATAACTGGGTCAGAGAAGGAAAACAGAGAAGGGACACATAAACACATAAACAAAATCAAAGATGAAAGAGGGGAAATTACGACTGTTATTACAGAAATACAAAGGATTATACAAGAATATTATGAAAAAGTATATAACGCCAAATTTAATAACCTAGAAAAAATGAACCAGTACTTAGAAAAATACAACCTTCTTAGACTGAATCTAGAAGAACTGGAAAACTTAAATAGACCAATCAGCAGTATGGAAATTGGAACAATCATCAAAAACCTACTAAAAAGTAAAAGTCCAGGACTAGATGGCTTCATCAGTGAATTCTGCCAAACATTCAAAGAAGAATTAATACCTATTCTCCTCACACTCTTCCAAAAAATTGAAGAAGAGGCAATACCTCCCAACTCATTTTATGAGGTTGATATTACTCTGATACCAAAACCTGGTAACACAAAAAAAGAAAACTACAGACTAATATCTCTCATGAACACAGATGCAAAAATCCTAAATAAGATACTAGTGTACCGAATATAGCAAGCAACATATTAAAAAGATTATACACCCCGATCAAGTGGGCTTTATCCCAGGGGCACAGGGATAGTTCAACATACACAAATTGATTCATATGATATACCGCATAAACAAATCAAGAAATAAAAATCATATGATATTATCAATAGATGCCTTTGACAAGATACAGCATCCATTTATGATCAAAACACTTAACAAAATTGGTACAGAAGGAAAGTACCTTAAAATAATAAAGGCCATTTGTGACAAACTCTCAGCCAACATTATATTTAATGGTGAAAAATTAAAAACTTTACCTCTAAGATCAGCAACAAGGCGAGGCTGTCCACTATCATCACTCTTATTCAATATAACATTAGCGGTCCTAGCAAGTGCAAGAGAAACATATAAGAGGTATCGAAATAGGAAACGAAGAAATCAAACTGTCACTATTTGTGGATGACGTGATTCTCTATATAGAAAACCCTAAAGACTCTACAAGAACTCTCCTAGAAACAATAAGAAAATACAGTAAAGTTTCTGGATACAAGATCAACATTCAAAAATCCACAGCGTTCCTATACTCTAACAACGAAGTGTCAGAAAAAAGTTGAAACAATAATTCCTTTCGCAACTGACCAAAAAGAATAATATACATAGGAATGAACTTAATGAAACATGTGAAAGACCTATATAATGAAAACTACAAGATCCTATTAAAAGAATTATAAAACAATATAAAGAAATGAAAAGATATTCCATGTTGTTGGATTGGAAGAATCAACATAGTTAAAATGACCATTATACAGATTGAATGCAAGCCCCATCACAATCCCATTGGCATTTTTTAAAGAAATAGAACAAAAAATCATCAGACTTCTATGGAAGCACAAAAGATCTCGAATCACCAAAGCCGTTCTATGAAAAAGAACGAGGCTGGAGACATCGCTCTGCCCGACTTCAAATTATACTACAAAGCTATAGTAATCAAAACAGCATGGTATTGGCAGGAAAACAGACACATGGACCAGTGGAACAGAATTGAGGGTCCAGAATTAAACCCATATTTATGTGAGCAAATAATTTTTGACAAAAAAGCCAAAAACATACAGTGGAGAAAGGAAAGCCTTTTCAATAAATGGTGCTTGGAAAACTGGAAAGCTACCTGCAAAAGAATCAAACTAGACCAAAATTAACTCAAAAATGAATTAAGGGCCTGAATATAAGACCTGAAACAACAAAAGTCATAAAAGAAAACATAGGAACTAAACTCAAGGACCTTAGACTTAAAGAGGATTTTATGAATTTGACCTCAAAGGCAAGGGAAGTAAAAGCAAAAATAAATGAATGGGTGTACATCAAACTAAAAAGCTTCTGCTCAGCAAAAGAAACCATCAACAAGGTAAAGAGACAACCATTCAAATGAGAAAATATGTTTGCAAGCATCTCCTATAAGGCCTTACTATCCAAAATATACAAAGAACTCATACAACTCAATAACAACAACAACAAAAAAAACAAATGATCCAATCAAAAAATGGCCAGAGAACTTCAACTGACACCTCCCTAGTGGATATACAAATGGCCAACAAATATATGAAAAGATGCTCAATATCACTAGGTATTAGAGAAATGCAAATCAAAACCACAATGAGATACCATCTTATACCTGTTATAATAGCTATAATCAATAGGACTAGTAATAACAAATGCTGGAGAAGTTGAGGAAAAAAGGAATCCTCATATACTGCTAGTGGGACTGCAAATTGGTACAGCCACTATGGAAAACAGTATGGAGGTTCCTCAGAAAACTAAGAATTGATCTACCATATGATCCAGCAATCCCTCTACTGGGTGATTACCCCAAAGACTTGAAAATTAATATCTATAAAGATATTTGCACATCAATGTTCATAGCAGCATTATTCACAGTGGCTACAACATGGAAGCAACCAAAGTGCCCTATGAAAAATGATTGGCTAAAGAAGCTGTGGTACATATATTCAATGGAATATTACTCAGCCATAAGAAGAGATGAAATACTGCCATTTGCTACAACATGGATGGAACTCGAGATAATCATGCTAAGTGAAATAAGCCAGAAAGAACAAGTTGAAAAACACATAATATCACTTATATGTGGGATATAAACCTAAAAGCAACAAATGAGCAGGACAAACAAATAGAGACTCATATACATGGACCATAGACTAGTGGTTACCAGAGGACTATAGAGTAGCGGTTACTAGCGGGGTGGGAGAGGAGTGGAGAGGTAGACAAGGTAAAGGGGATCAAATATATGGTAGCTGAAGGAAACTGGACTTTGGGTGAACATACAATAGAATATACAAATTTAAATGATAATATGCACCTGAAAATTATATGATTGTATAACCAATGTTACCCCAATGAACTTAATAAAAAAGAGAAAAAGAAGAAAAATTTTAAAAAGTAATAAAAATATACAGACACTTAGAGAGTATTTACTAGTCAGAAGTCCAAAATAGATATGAAGTCTTTTTTAAAAAATACATAATATATAAGAAAATAAAAATATAAAAATAGCTAAAGGAAAGAAAGCTAAGACTACAAAAGAAACCAAAGAAAAAGTAGTTATGATACATGTATAGTGTAAAATTGCAAAGATGAGTCAAATATTGGACTCTGAGTCTCCATCAGATCAAAAGGAAACATTATTAATTACAACATAGGTTGTGTCCATATAACAAAAATATATCAGTTGTTAGGAAAAAAACAATTTTCTTGACATTTGGTTTCTCCAGTGGGGTTAAATAATTGAAAAAAAAGAAAACTGGCACACAAACACATAATAACAGTATAACATGTTTAAGTGCCCAATTAGACACATGGTAGCCCAGAAGGCAATGAACCCTTAGACACCTACTTTGTTCAAGGTACAAACTATACAAGGTCAGATGACATGGCAATCATGAAGAAAACCATGATTAGTAAGACCTCCTAAGAGATACTACTGTCTTGAAACAATGAGATGCATTTGTATAAACCTGGGTGTCCCATAGTTGGCAAAGGAGGATCAAAATTAATATTTTATGAGACAATTCAGACTGGTATTTGTCATATCTCCATTATATAGAGCAACTAGGAAGAAAATTGTCACAAAGTATTGCACTAGCTTCAAGTGACATAAACCACAAACTGTGATACATAAATGATGCTTTGGATTTCAAAATTAAGTAATCTAGACTCTTCAAAGTTTAAAATGTAGTTCTCAAATATAATTGTATTTTTAGGACACGTGGCATTTTTTCCCCATGCCATTATTTTCCTAAGGTAAATAATATACAAACTACAGAAATGGTTAAAGATGTTCAAAAGCAATATTTGCATAATAGAAGACAACTGTGGCCCAGACTAATAAAATATAGCATCCTATAGAGAGTTAATAGCAGATCTGGGCCGAATCCAACTGATTTGACTTCCAACTCAGTGTTCTTCTTGGGAGGCATAGAGCATAATCTCTAAGCCAGACTGCATGGCTGTGAATCCTGGCCTCATCACTGACCAGTTGTACACTTTGGGCAGGTTACCTGTTGTTTCTGTGACTCAGTGTTATCTGTAAATTGGGAATAATCATAGTAGCTACTTCATGGGGTTTTCGAGGGAGAATAAGTGAGTTAATTTCCTGAGAAATATTTAGAGTACCTAGCATAGTGTTATTGGAGCTTAATGTGGGCCCCCCACAATATACCAAAATGATATATTGATATTGTGAATTAAAGTTATCCCATGTGAAAGGTACCTTCCCTGCAACAGAAGGAAAAAGAAACATCTTTAGCACCAGAGAAAGAGAACTCAGGGCTGAGAAGCCTGTATAAATAAACTTGTTCTTTTTACCAATTTACTACCCTAGGCCCAAATGCTACTTATTCCCTACTAATTAAGCACACAAACTCAAATTTTTTTTCCTGTCAAATCCTCAATTTATTGTTTCTTCCTCTGAAAAGTACAAAAGCTGCCTGCTTTTGTCATTTCTTTAGGTCCCATATATATGAGACCACCTTATGTACATATGAAATCAAATGATTTTCTTCTGTTAATTTATTTCATGTCAGTTTAATTCTTAGACCAGCAAGAAGAACCTAGAAGGGTAGAGGAAAAATTCAACCTCCCTGACAGTGCAAACATGAGGTAAGAGTTTGCTATCGGTACCATTTTTGACGTGAGCCAGGCGTGAGTCTGGCCTACTAAAAGATGCTATACTTGGGAAACACATGAATGTGCTGCAATTATTTTCCTTCCATTAGTTTCACAAAATCAGGCTAGGGTTTGGGACTAGGAGCCCTCAGAAGCCCTAATCTCTGTTAAGAAGCAAATTATATTGCTCTCTGCATTGTTAACTTGCATATTTCCATACTTTTGCCACTAAGGAAATTTGTATCCTCTAACAGTAGCTGTGGCTTTTTTTCTCTCAATAGCAGCATTCTCCTAAATCCTCTTGTCCCCATTTCATGCTTGTATAGGAAATCTAATAAAGAATTGGAGATTTGTGAGTGAGAACTCTCCCTTTCTTGATGCTTTTTCAAAATATTATTTTCTTGTCCATAAATTTAAATATGTCTTCTTTAATAACTCAAGAATGCAATGTTCATAGTCTTTTTGACATCCAGGAGACATTAAGTCAACATTTTAATTCGATTTTTATGACACTGAGTTTTTCATATCTGCAGCTTGTAGAAGGAGAGATTAATCTTTATTGCATTAACTTCTGGAAAATTATCAGAGATTTTAAAACAATCTTGGTCATATTTTGCCTCTCCTTATATTTGCATTAAATTAGGGTATTGTTTGCAGTTAAAATGACATGTAATAAATTGGAAAAGTTTGTTAATAAATTGAAAGGTGTTTCCAAAACCAGATCTGACTTGTTACCTTAATAGAGGGAATCATAAATCACATAGGACATCTCAATTTGAATACCGTTTAGTTGCCTTGATAATTATTTCCTAATTTTTCATAGAAACTTAGTATGTTTTGTTATTTTCTGCCAACATTCTACTTCTGCTAAGATTCCAATCCTCCCTTCCCATGGGAAGCAACAAATGGTATAGATATTATAAGAAAAGCCCTTGAACTAAGGTAAATCTGACTTTGAATTCTATCTCCACTGGCTGAGTGATACTTGGAAAGTTACCCAACTTTACTAATCTTCATTTTTACAATAATACAAATAGGAAAAATTGCACTTATCTTGTGATTAGATGTTTTCTTTATTTTTTTTTTGTTTTGTTTGCTTATTTAAATAAATTCTGTAGGCTAAAATAGGTAAATAATTTTTTATAGTTCTCAAAAAGTAATAAAGACAAATAAATGGCAACTAGTGTTATTAGTAAGGAATATATATAGGTTAATATTTCTCGAAGGCTCAAGAGTAACAACAAAATTAATGCTTAAAGGTAAAGTTTAATCTTCTTTATCTCACTCAGAAAATTAGTGTAACATGACAAATATACATGACTTTTCAGTTTTGTTTATGTTGGCCAAATAGTTGTTTTCAAAAATTCTTTCTACATCCTGGACACTGTTTCTCTGAGTATAAAAAAATATGTTGTAAATATTTGCTTTTAGCTTATTTCTTGTCCTTTAATTATTTACAGCATCTTTTTTGCAGTGGTCTATTATTCTGATGTAACCAAATCTATCAGTCATTTTTCATTAGAATTGGAGACTTCAGTTAGTGCTATTCAATTAATGGCCTGCCCCCAAATAAAGGTAAATCAGAATCTTCTGGGGGATTTTGACACATACTCCTTGCAGGCTGAGAAGCAGAGGTATGGCCCTACTGTCAAACTGTTGCAACTGGTACTGATATCACCAATGATGTGTTGGGGAATAAATGCTAAAAACCACAGTTATATAATCAAGAAATATAAATACAGTGACACAAATCTTTGCTTATGAATGTGAATATGAGATTCACATTCAAACCAAATTAGGAAAAATGGATACCACTGTAGAATAACAGCTTTGAAAATAACAGTTTTCATGTTCTAACAGTACTGATGAAGTTCCTCCACAACTTTGGAATTTTTCTTTGACTGTGCTAAAATATACATCACATAAAAATTACCATTTCAACCATTTAAAGTGTACAATTCAGTTACATTAGGTACATGCACACTGTTCTGAAACCATCACTACCACTTATATCTAGTACTTTTTCAACTTCCCAAATTGAAATTCTGTGACCATTAAACAATACTCTCTCCTCATAGCCCCTAGTAACCACCATTCTATTTTCTGTCCCAATGAATTGGACTACTCTAGGAACCTCAAACCAGATAGTATTCGTCCTGTGTCAGACTTATATCACTTAGCATATATATTTTTAAGACTGTATGTATCCATTGTATGTATAGTCCACATTTTGTTCATCCATTCACCTGTTAATGGTTGTTTCCACATTGTAAGTTACTGTGAATAATAATACAATGAATATTGACATGCAAATACTTGTTCAAGTTCCTGCTTTTAATTCTTTTGGATATATACTAAAAGATATACTTTTAACTGATATTAATTCTTGTATTAAAGGCTGAAGAGAAAAGTTACTACTTTATTTTATTCTACCTTTCCTTGCAATTAAAACCACTGATGACTTGTTACCAATGAAAATCAGTTTGGTGCATCTAGGTGTAAGTTATGAGCCTTAACCCATAGTAAATATAAGAGATATTCCCAAATTAATTCTTTTGTTCGGTGTCCTTTTGACACTAGCCAAGAATTACTTTAACGAGACATGAACATTCACATTTTTTAGTAAGAAACTAAATCCCTACATGTCTGTATAAATAAAAGCCTTATTCGTTTACTAGAATGTTAATTCTCTAAGGGCAGGGGGACAGTCTGTTTTGTTTTTCTCTGTATTTTTAGCACATACTAGGAATATAATATATATTTACTAAAATTAACTTTCTGCAGTCTCTAAGCACATTAATGTACCATTTCAGAGCATAAATATATATATACAACTTTCACTATTACTTACATTTCAGTAATGCTCTCATTGTGTTGCCTTTCTCCTAACATACTTTTTAGTAATGCCCTTAATTCACTATATATAGTTTAAGCTATTAAGTATAGTTTTATTCATTGATATTTCAGTCTCATTCTTGGTCAATTCTATATGTTTTCTCTTCTTGTTCCTACATATAACACCATTTTATTATTATTATTTATTATTTATGCCTACAGCACCTGGTCTTCCTATGTGGTCTCCCATTTAAGTACTAACTAGGCTTGACCCTGCTTAGCTATCGAGATCAGACATCAGGCTTGTTCAGGGTGGCATGGCCGTAGACCATGGACCGTGGCTCCACTGGGGCTTGAACTCAGGACCTTCTGTGTGTAAAACAGACATGCTAACCACTACACTATGGAATCATGTCCCATATAACACCATTTTTAATTTAAAATTTATCACTATGCATTTCATGATGAACTAAAAAATTAACATGCATGTATAGTAGATGAAATACTACATTACATCAACATTACATAGTATGTGGTATAAAAGCCTCTTTTAAAATCTGGGCTTCTCCCATATTTTTTAAATCATCTTTTCATCAAGCACCAGAGCTTGGTTGGTGTGATTCAGGGTCATTTCCAATAAGATTTTTGCTGCTCTAAGTATGAGCTGAGACTTATTTAACTCACTTTTGCTTTGACAAAACCACAATCAGATACCATCTCACATATGTTAGAATAGCTATAATCAATAGGACAAGTAATAACAAACGTTGGAGAGGATGTGGAGAAAAAGGAACCCTCATACGCTGCTGGTGGGACTGCAAATTGGTACAGCCACTATGGAAAACAGTATGGAGGTTCCTCAAAAAACTAAGAATTGATCTACCATATGATCCTGCAATCTCTCTACTGGGTATTTACCCCAAAGATTTAAAAACCCATATCCCAAAAGATATTTGCACATCGATGTTCATAGCAGCACTATTCACAGTGGCCAGGTCATGGAAGCAACTGAAGTTCCTATGATAAATGATTGGTTAAAGGAGCTGTGGTACATATATACAATGGAATATTACTCAGCCATAAGAAGAGATGAAATACTGTCATTTGCGACAACATGGATGGACCTCGAGATAATCATGCTAAGCAAAATAAGCCAGACGAAAAAGTTGAAAATCACATGATATCACTTATATGTGGGATATAAACCTAAAAGCAACAAATAAATGGGACAAACAGAGACTCAAGGACAGGGACAATGAACTAATGATTATCAGAGGGTAGGGGGTGGAGGAGGAGGGAAGAGATAGATAGGGTAAAGGGTGTCAAATATAGGCGGTTTGGGGGAGGGTGAAGTGGGTAAAAGGGATCAAATATATGGTAGCTGAAGGAAACTGGACTCTGGGTGGAAATCATACAACACAATATATAGATGTCAAATTATAAGGTACACCTGAAAATTATATAATTGTATTAACCAATGTTACCTCAAGAAATTAAAAAAAAATAAATTTGAAATGCCAGAAGAGTCCAGGCTTCAAGGCTAAAAGCAGCACTTGAAAATGTTCACCACTTAAAGATTTATCAATCCCATGCTTTCCCAAAGTACCTGCCTCAAACACACCCTGCACTTCGTTTCATCTAGGTTTTGGCTCACTGTGTTTCCTCTGCTTAGATTATCCTCCTCATTTAAGATTCATTGAGGTTATTATACTGAGCGAAATAAGTCAGACAGTGAAAGATAAATACTACATAATTTGACTTATATACAGAATCTAAGGAAGAAAAGGAACTAATTCAAAACAGACTCACAAATATAGAGGACAATCTGATGACAGCCAGAAGGGAGGAGTTTTGGGAGGCTGGGAGAAAGTGGTGAAGGGTTAAAGAAGAACAAATTCATAGTCGATAGATGGGCATGGGGTTGGGGAGCACGGCATAGGGAATGTAGTTATCAGTAATGTAATAGCTATATGTAGAGTGAGAGGGAAGATAGAGTAATTGGGGGGATCGTTTCATAAACTATATAAATGTCTAACCAATGTACTGTTTTCTTGAAACTAATATTAAAATAAACTACTACTAAACAAAAAGATTCACTGAGGAATTCTAACCACCCTTCAGTGTCATACAAATTCTTCACCCTCTAGGAAATCATTCATGTTATTTCAACAATTAAAATGTCTCCTTCTTTGGAATCCACATGGCAATTTGCGCTTTCCTAATTGAATTACTTATGATAGCATATACTTGCTTCAGGACATTGCTAAACTTTCTATCTCTTTATTTCTCCCTCTTTCCAACTTAGGTAGAATACTACAGTGCATGAAATTGGTTTCTTGAAAAACATCCTTTTCCCTAGCCTGAATAACCCACTGATAGATTGAGGCGAGGAATGTCTTGGAGAGTTCTCACTAGTTCTAGAGAAACAATCAATCCTATCATGTTTATTTATCACAAGAAATCCAAGTGTTCACTCCAAGATATCTCTCACCACCCAGATACTTCTTCCCATGTAGCTCTTTAAATATCATAATATGACTCAGTTCCACCTCACCTTTACCTCCACCACCAAACTTTCCCCAGGACCTTCTGGAATTTATATTCCATTATCGGCAACATCCCCTAAAAATTCAATCTTACCTATGACTATTACTTTCTAATTCTTCCCATACTGCACCTCTCCCTAACAGAAGACACTGCTATCTCAAGCAGTTGCTCCCATACTTTATGTAGTGCAGATCCTAGGGGTAGATAGTAGGTATATTTCTGTCTTTGAATTGCTTCTAGAATATTATTCAATCTCCTTTGCCACCTTTCTCAATTCTTCTGAAGTAAACGCCATCATCTGAATTTATCACCCACTAAACTCTCTTGCTATAGTCATCTACAGATCTCTTTAATGAACCCTTGATTAATAGGATATTTTAGCATTTGGCTTATTGTTTTTTTTCTCACTGCAATATACCTTTATTATCATAAGCGATCATGTAAAAATCCACAGGGGCATTCTATTTACAGCAGCAAGTGACAGTTGATCACTCCCTTCCATTATGAATCTTGTTCTTTACATGATGCACAAATTCTACATTTTCCTAGTAATCCTGCTATGTCATGAAAATGAATTCTCAGTATCCTTTGATGAATCCTCTTCCTGACTTCTAAGTTTTGAGTAATCATGGAACAGTCTTAGGATTTTTCTATCTGTACACATTTTCTAGGTGATTTCATTTTGAACCATGATTTTTTTCCTGAACCTAGATCAGCAACTGTAACTGTCATGCCAAGAACTATACTTGCATATTGAAAAAACTTCACAAACATAAAATCTCCAAAAATAAACTCTTGATTTCTGCCACTACCATACCTGGAGGGAGAAATGTTCAAAACAAAAAAACCCTCAAGAGTAATTTTTTATTTTCTCTGATATACCATCAGTAAATCCTTTTGGCTGTCTTTTGACTTCCTTATCACCATCTCTCTTGCCTACTACCAAGGTTCAAGCCACTAACAAATCTTACCTGGAAAGTAATGCATTATGCTGTTTCTACACTTACTCACCCCCACTTCAAATCCTGCACAAAATTTAGAATAATCCTTTTAGATTGGATTATGCTACCCCTCTGGACAAAACCATTCAACATCGTTCTTTCTAAAATTTCTAGAATAAATCTCATACTGTAGTCCTGGACTACATTTCCAATCTCATTTCCAACCAGTCTTTAAGCCACTCTGAACCCCAAGCTCCCTCTAGCTTCAGAGACTTTATAGTGGAATGCTCAGAATGCTCCCTATCTAGGACTCCACAAGTTTTTCTCTTGATCACGTGAATTTGTACTAAATAGCCACTGATTTCCTTGATATACTATTTGTTTATTTCCATAGTTTGTATTAGCAAGGCGATAAATAAATGAACTGAATCCATAAATAATTAATGGAACAAAAATATAAAATAAGATAAAAATCAACTCTAAAAGAATGTTACTTGTAAATCATAATGTGAGACATATATATAATGTGACTGATTTAAATTTGTGGACTACTTTTAGTTAAAACTGGTTATTCAGATCAGAAGTCAATATTTGGACTGTGGAAAAGCTGTTTTGCACACACAACAACAAACTATTTTGCAAGCTTTATTTGCTTGGTTGATTTTTCTCTCTCAGGGTATTTAGGGTGATAAAACTATATGTAAGAAGAGCTCCAGTAATAGGGAAAGAAAGGCAAATGTTCATGTGCAAAACTATAGGCAATTAATAGCCGGTTTTGCTCAGGGAAATTTAGGTTTTATGCATGTATGTTAGTAGCTATTTTAAAAAATTATTGAAATACTTTTAGAAAATAAATGGCTGAGAATCTAAAATGCTCCAATTTACCCAAAATGCAAGTAATATTTATAAATTTATTTCTTAGCAATAAAATCATTGCAACTTTACATACCTTCAGTCATTAAAAATTCTTAAGCTTACTTGATAATAACTAACTAGGAAAAAATTAAAAATTAGCAACTTTAGTCTTGGACTGTTTTTTCTTTTAAATTCTGTTGATTAGTAATTTTTTTCTGACATATAGAAGTTTTAAAATTTTAGTAAAGTACTAAAAGTGGTAGCTTTATTTTACATTTATATAGCTAGCATTTTGAATTATAAAAATTATTGAGGAAAAAATAATTTCAGAACTTATTATATTATTTCTTCTATTAGAAAATAGCAACTTTATATTTGCCATTAGAAACTCCATCATGAGAGTCTTTGGAGTTACCCTGAATAAAACCTATTAGAAGCATACAAATCTATGAGGAAAACACATATTTTAAATATTTTATTCAGTATAACACATCATAAATCATTTGCTCTTATTTTTGTAGGAAAAATAAAGCCCCCAAATCTGCTTAGTATTCACCTCATAATTAACCTGTATTTAGTTTGACTAATTAAGCTCACATGTCTCCAAGTTTAAGATTTTGTTTAAACAGAAATAAATACTCAGTAAATCCAAACAACATTGTTATAGTTTACCTGAAAAATTTAAGCACTTCGACTTTACATTAGTTTTGTATCTTAATAAACTTGCTCATACCTTAACTCAGCACAAAAGCAAACATTCACGCATCTTCAGATACACCTCCAATGTAGAATTTTTTTCTGAAACACTGGAGGATGACAATTTTCATCCTGAATCTCAAAATATACTTTTCTCACATTACCTAGAGGATAAAAAATAATATATATTTTTATTGGTGGTTATTTATGTTAATAAATGCACTGGAGTAAATATTTATTGCACTTTATTTTTTTTCTGAAACAGTGGAAACCACTTAAATAAAAAGAGTCATTGCTAAATGACATGTCTAATATCACAAAATCTACAGAAGACACTGGTAATGATGCTTCTGGCACAATAACATTAAGTTGTTGCTATTTCTTTTAATTATGATATCCTGATAATTCATTTTACTTGATTTAATAGCCACAAAAGTATTGTGTTATAATAATTTTAATGATATAACTCAACTGTTTATATTTACACTTTGCATAATTACCAAGGACACAAAAGTGGCACAAATATATAAACATCTTATGAAGTAATAGAAATTGCCATAAACAATATATTTACATATATTTTATTCTTTTCTAAATTAAATTAGTTGGGGTGACATTGGTTAAAAAGATTATATAGATTTCAAATGTACTATTCAATAATACATTATCCATATATTGCATTGTGTGCTTACCACCCAAAGTCAAATCTTCCGTCACCATATATTTGAGCCCCTTTACACTTTTCTACTATGCCCCTTTCTCTCTAGTAACCACTAAACTGTTGTCTGTGTCTAACAGTTTTTGTTTGTCTTGTTCATTTTTTGCTTTCAGTTTTACATCCTACAAGAGTGAAATAACATGGTTCTCAACTTTTTCTGTCTAGCTTATTTCACGTAGCATGATTATCTCAAGGTCCATCCATGTTTATGGAAATGGCAGTATTTCACCTTTTCTTATGGCTGAGTAATATTCCATTGTGTATATTTACCATATCTTCTTTAGCTAATCATCTGCCAAAGGGCATTTCAGTTGTTTCCATGTACTGGCTACCATGAATAATAAAAATATTAGACATATGCATTTTATAAACTCCAGAGAGAGTACAGTAAAATAATCATTTAAAATATCAATTTAGCAGTTATGAAAATCTCTAAAGTTAACATCTATAGAAACAACTAGAGAAATATTGATGCTATTGATAGTCAATGATTATAAATTTCCTGTGAAATAATTTATCCAACTTTAACAATTGAGCTTGTTTTTCAATCTTTTTTATAATATATTTATCTAACAAATGACATTATTACAATATTAGATATCATGCTTCCATATCAATTATGACACTAACATAGAATTTAATCATATTCAATTTAGTGCTTTAGAGAAACCATAGAATAAAAATTATGATAGTATTTCCATGCCATAAATTATGAAAGCAAGTACAATTTTGGAAAGATAATTATAACATGTACTTAAATATCTTTCTAAATTCTTTAAAAATTTTTTATCTGCCAGGTTTGGGTATCTTTACCTTTATATGCAGAATAACAATAATAATAAATATATATTTAACTTATGTACTTATCTCAATTTTTTTTAAAATCGGATGCTCTTGTTGTCTTTAACTTCTTTTGAGTATAGATTGTGTGTTAGTTTTTCCTCTTGATTTTAAAAACATTTGACTAAATATTTAATTTGTATAATTAAATTTTATTAGAATTGAATCATTAATCTCTGTTGTTGAACTGTGTGAAAAAGAATGTCCTTTTATTTTTCTTGAATTTACCTTTATCCACTTTAAGAAATGTCCTCTAGTTGTCAGGTGTCACATTTGGTCACAAAACAAAAGAATAGCTTAAAAATACAGTACCTAATTGAGAAAATGAAGGGCATGGAGGGCAACATGATGAACCTGGAGGACACTGTGCTAAGAGAAATAAGACAAAGAAAGAAAAGGGTTTTTTTCTTTGATTGCCTATAAGTGAGATCATACTTTATTTTTTTTTATTGCCTATAAGTGAGATCATACATAATGTATGATCTCACTTATAGGGTATGATCTCACTTATAGGCAATAATAAAAAAAAATAAGCAAAAACTATTGAGCCAGAGCCTAGGTCAAATACCAGTAACTCTCCATGCATGCTGTGTGATCTTACACAGGTCACTTACTCATTTTGAGCTCAAGTTTCTCATCGATAACCTAGAAATCATAAATAACTAGAGTAAATGAGCAAATATATATAAGGCATTAAATACATGGTAGCTCACTATTTCAAATATGACTCAGAACTTACTGACTCTCAAGGTAGAGAGAAAGTATTAGTAATATCATCATCATTATCATCATCATTATTATTATCAAAAAGAAGAAGAATATCAATGCCATGGAAATAAAAAAAATCCTAATACTGAGTTATAAAAGAAAATTGTTTTCATATGGGGTATTATATAAGAAATATAAAAGAAAATAGTAGAAAATATGTATATTTTACCATAATTATAAGAATTTAAATAGTAATAAACACTATTGGAAAACATAGCAAAAGGGCCTTATTAAATATCCATACTTTTGTTTACATGGCAAGACCATGAATTTACAGAAAACTCATTTTAAAAAGTCAACAGTCTTTGCGAAAAACAGACACACACCATAAACTATTTGATGTAAAAATATTCTGACATTACAAGCCTATTAAGAATCATTTTATCTTAAAATGCAGAACTGTAGCTGAGAAAATAATGTTCAAATAAACTAGTAAATAAACTGTGTATTTTTGACATATAATTAAAAACAAAAGTATACTTTAAGCCTAAAGCTGTTTTGTTTACATAGAAGTAATGATTGATAAATTTGGTAAAATATATAAATAAAGAAAAATATACAAGCCAACAGCAACAACAAACGATTAGATTTTGGATATGCAATTTACTAAGCCCTTGAAAAAGTGACTGTAGGGACTCATATCATGTATGCAGTATTGAATTGTCATACATACCTCTACACACACACACACACACACACACACACACACACACACACACCCCTACACACACAATCAGAAAGAAATATTATGCCTTTCTTTCTTGAGACAATAAAGTAATTAAGGTTAAATGAGATCATAAGGGAGAGGCCCTGGTCCAAAAGGATTAGTGTTGTGGTTCCTGACACAGAGCTCTTAAAATCCCTTGTAAATAGAGGTGACAGGAGAACATTTTGTTCTAACATTTAGTCTGTGACTCCAGTTCCTAATACATAGCTCCTAAGACCTTTCTAATTTTCTGAACATCTGATACTGAGCTCCTAAATGCCAGAGAATTTCCTAGGTCCTAGGAACATCTTTGGTTCTAATGAGGTGACCCTTTGTGGGTTTTAGGATGGGTATGGGTTCCAGAAAAAATAAATCATAATTCAGAACCTTTAAACTTTCATTTCTATACCCCACTCTCCGGAGAGGGAAAATAGCTGAAAATGGAGTTAATAATCGATCATACCTATGTGATGAAGACTCCATAAAAATCTCTAAAATATGAAGTTTGGAGAGCTTCCAGATTGGTGAATATATCCACCTACCAGGAAGGTGGTACACCTGAACTCTATGGAAACAGAATTTCTTAAACTGGGATGCTTCCCAGTCTTATGCTATGAATCTCTTCATCTGGCTGTTCATCTGTATCTTTTATCACACTCTTTAGTGCATAATAAACTGGTAAATGCAAGTAAATGTTTCCTTGAATTCTGTGGGCTGTTTTAGAAACTGACTGAATTCAAGAAGGGGAGTTGTGGATACTTCTGATTTATAGGCAAGCCAAACAGACAAAAGTTGTGGGTGTCCTGAGGACCTAGTATTTTTGATCGGCATCTAAAATAAGAGGCAGTCTTGTGGAGTCCGCACTAACTCGAGTTAGTATTAGAATTAAATTGAAGTGTAGGACACCCAGCTGGTGTTGCTGAGAATTGCTTGATGAATGGCAAACCCATATATCTGGTGTCAGAAGTATTATAAGTGTGGTAGGAATGTGAGAGTAAAGGAGAAATACACAAGTGGAGTGTATTTTCTTCCTATATAGTATATATTAGAATACTAGCAAACTTTTTTGATCATTATGCTAAATCCTTTGGAAAGAGTAAAAAGAGACATTTAATCTATAGAATATGACTTAGTAGCTGAGTTGATTCATTCTCATTTGGTATAAGTGTAGCTTTGAACATTTTTATGAAAATTATGGGCCATATCTCCATAAAAAGGACTAGTAGGCACATGAGTAAAGAGTTTTCACTTTAGAGCTTTAAGGATTTCACTAAGAACTGCTGCTTTCAAATGTCACTTGTAAAACAAACTAGATTTTCAGGAATATGGGAAGAGAAAAGTAAATTACAATACCTCCACATGGTGGAATATTAAACAGTCATTAAAATGATGTTTTTGAAGAATATCTAATGATACAATATATTTTGATATAACATAAACTAAAAAGAAAAAAACAAGATTTTAAAACCAAAAATGCATGTTCAAAATTATGTATTTGTGTGTGTGCCTATGGGTGTGTGGGTATGTGTGTGTAGCTCTGGTGGGGGGGTGGGGGACTTAAAAATATGTAAATTTTAAA
The DNA here is from genome assembly GCF_000151845.1 of Pteropus vampyrus. Lineage (NCBI taxonomy): Eukaryota > Metazoa > Chordata > Mammalia > Chiroptera > Pteropodidae > Pteropus > Pteropus vampyrus. The sequence continues at coordinate 4,529,400 of NW_011888948.1, forward strand.
AGCATTCAAAAGTACAAGATTATAAATTATTTTCTTTTTATATACTTTCCTTAATTTTATGCAATGATAGTACTTTTTAATTAAGAAAAAGTTAATGTTAAATATGTTGAAAGCCTAGAGGGAAAAGAGAAAACAGAAGTTATAAGGCATAATATACAAAATGAAACATCTTTGGTTCCTTTCTATGCCTTTTCCAAAACATCATCTCTTGCATCTAAAGAGCCTGGGGAAACATCATGCAAATCTGCTATTTTTGCATCAACGAGCCCTAACCGATGCTAGTTAAGCATACATTATTACCCTCTAAAATAAAAGGAATTTGCTTACTTGTTTGTCTGTAAGAAGATATTTCCTCAGGCATATATGATTTACTTGTGAAAATTTAAGCAAGAAGCAATGACTACAGAGAGAAGTAAACTTGCAAAACACAATCTAATGATTCTTTATCTGTATAGCTTTGCTTCATGCATTAGTCATCTGGTATGCAACATATTTAATTAGTTTTTTGCAGATATTTTAGAAGCAATATAAAATGAAGCAATTTAACTACAACTATTTAGCGCAATGAACATGTTAAATTTAGTCCTTAGAAAGTATTTAACGAACTCTTGTTAAATAGGGGCTTTTAGTTCCTGCAATTTTCATTAAATTCAAGCATTATCTTTAATCTTTCCAAAATTTCTATGAGGAAAAAATTTTTTTGAAGCAACATAAAGTAAATTTTGAAACATTCTAGTAAATCAGTTATTTAAAATTTCAAGCATCAGCCATAGTAAAAGTACAAATTAAATTTTTGTTATGATAGAAAGTGAAATTTAGAACTATAATTTTTAAGTAATATGCTACTCCTCTACACCTGTCCCCTCACTGCTCACCTAAATATTTCAGTTAACTACATTTAATTTTTTTGATTTGTCTGTCCCCACATTTCCCACTTAAATATTTCAGTCAACCACATTTGAGGTCTAAATTGGTTTTTGAAAAGGTAAAGTAGAATTTCTTGGTTTGTCTGCTAAACATCCTTTTCTCCCTTATTTTGGACATAGAACTCCATTTTTTTCCTTTCTTGGGTTACTATACCTCAATATGCCATATGCTCTTAGTGAAACTATCAATCACGGTGCTCTGCAGTCCACCCTTGGCCAAGGGTACATGTATGTCTTAACCCAGGATAATCAGATGTTCCCCCTCAGATACTTGATCCTTGTGCTGTAAGGTATAAGATGCCAAATGTCTCGATGGCACTGCCCCCCCGCAAAAAGCAGTGTTCTGAGTTTCTGATCAAGATCACGGAGTCTTATGTTTTTATTTTCCTTCCCTTAGACTCTATTCAACTTTTCCTTTGTGCAAGCCATCATACATTATTTTGATTAGTTCTTTTTAGTATGCTTCCAATCAAATAACTATTCCAAGTACAATTGAGAATGACCAACTTTGTCCATATCAGAGAATAGGGGCCATATCATCCCACCTAAAGAAAGAGTTTGCATTTTTCCTCCTAAATACCAAAGACATTAAAAAATACAAAATTTCCACTTAATGTTCAAAACTTAATCAAATATTATAGTTTTCATATTTTCTCCTTTGCGAAATAGATGATTATATTATTATGACCATAAATTTGGGGGGAAATATTGTCTGTGTTTCTGCTCATACATTGTCTGATTGTCAATAAAGATCAAGGTACTCAAATTTAAAGACTCTTAAAGACATGACTGCTTTTCTAATATGTCCCAAACTACAACCATTAGTTATGCAAAGTACTTAGAGAAAACACATGGAATCCTATATACAATAATTAAGAGGAATAAATGAAGCATTTTTCTTATGTGATTGTTATATTTTTAAATGTCACTGAAACATATCATAGCTAGTAATAACAATAAAAATAATAGTGATAATAATTATAGCTTTTAAAATTGTGCATCATTCTCATAAGTTATGTACTTTGAAGATATCATTTTGCTTGAAATTTTCAAATACTCAAAGAGGTGTAGTAATATTAGTCCTGATATATAATGTTGAAGATTCTAAAGCTTAAAGAGGTTAATAAAGATCAACGATGTGTATGGAACCCAGGCCTGTCTGATACCAAAGTCAGAGAAACGTGAACAATTTATTACATTAAATTTTTATGTGCCTGCCTTTTCTCTACTATTCTATTAAGTAATTTTTAATTTGAGTTGTGCCATTGGTAAATCATCTGAGTTATAACATATTTTAATAAATATTTTTAATAAAATTTTTCTTTACTTCTTGTTCTTTAATCTTATGTATATCTTAGCCTTTATGGAATATCATCTAATAGAAAGCTTCCATTAGTTAAATTGAGATGCTGTACTGGCCTTGTGCATTTTAATAAAACATAAGCATAGCAATCTCTATCAAGGTATCTTGATAGAAAGCATATGCTGTAACTAAATAACTGAGAATAGACTTTGAAAACTGAAAGTGACAGTATGAAAATAATGATTTCCCTTAAATTGTCTCCAATTATTTTCAAGATATTATGTAGGGGACTAATTAGGTATAAGATATCAAGAGGGAGCACAACAGGAACAAGATTGATTCATTAAACTTATAAAAGTTCCTGGGGATAAAAAAATGAATTAGCTTTGGAAAAAGACGTGTTTTGAATAATGTTTAAAAAGAATGACAAACTAAATTTAGATTTCCTATTTTTGAAACATTAACTTTTTAGTTTATGTTTTTGGATTCATATATGTAAATTAAACTGAAATGCAGGCCTCAAAAGTATAAAAATCAAAAAATCAGGAAATAATTAAGAATACAGTAAATTGTGTACTGTGTAGATAAAACCAAGAAATCCTTTACCTACTGTAATTTCCCTGTTTCTTGCACAGAAAAAAATGGTTGCTATTTGACATAAAATGTAGTTACTGCATGGTCAAACTGACTGTCATTAAACATATTTTCTTTAGTCATAAATTTTCTTGAACATCAGTAATGTTTGATATTTACACCATCTAATATCTCTCTTGAAATTCCTCTTCTCCTGTGGCTAACAGGCCATCATTACACACAGTTAACTGCTCTTTTCCATGGCCTCTTCAGTGGCTGTTTCTTTCTCTCATTCATTAAATGAAGGCTCCTCCAAACTCAGTCTTTTGCTCTATTCTCCTGCCAGTCTCTCAGAGTGACAGGGCTAGATGGTCTTGGAGGCTCATTAATTCTTCTCTTTTGAGAGACAACCATGTAAGTAGGTCATTAGATTAGGATTGGCTCAATGGAGCTAAACTGGTACAAGCTACTTAGCTTCATCAGCTCCCCTGCTTTAGTTATATGTTTCTTTGACCAGGAAGCTCCCATTATTACATGGTCAATGCATTTTTTTCTTATTCAAATTCCTTTTCAATACCTAGAGTAGTACTGTTTTAAGTCCCTTGCTTTTAGCTCTTTTTATGGTGTTCAGGTATGTACAGATAAGATTCTTCTCTCTATAAGTTAGAGAAACTAGAGAGATGCTTTTTTTTCTTTGATGCCTTTTGGCCTGATTTCTTCAATTAAACTTCATTTTATGTTTATACCATGTGATGCTAGTGACCTTTTGCATAACAATCCCTTGGCTTAAATAAGCATTCTAGATGATTTCTTTCAAAGTCTATACACCCAGTTTTGAACATTTTTCAAATTTTCAAATTCTTATTTCCAACTATTTTCTTTTTTTTAAGTTTATTGGGGTAACATTGGTAAATACAATTATGTAATTTTCAGGTGTACATTATAATTTCACATCTGTATATTCTATTGTGTGTTTACCACCCAAAGTTCAGTTTCCTTAAGCTACCATATATTTGATCTCCTTTACCCACTTCACCCTCACTCTACCCCTATATTTGACCCCCTTTACCTGGTCTATCTCCCCTCTCCTCACTCACTCCATACTCTCTGGTAACCACTAGTCCATGTCTATGTGTCTCTGTTTGTTTGTCCTGTTCATTTGGTGCTTTTAGGTTTATATCCCACATATAAGTGATATCATGTGATTTTCAAATTTTTCTGTCTGGCTTATTTTGCTTACTATGATTATGTCAAGGTCCACCCATGTCGTAGCAAATGGCAGCATCTCATCTCTTCTTATGGCTGAGTAATACTCCATTGTATATATGTACCATAGCTTCTTTAGTCAATCATCTATCGTAGGATACTTCAGTTGCTTCCATGTCCTGGCCACAGTGAATAATGTTACTATGAACATTGGTGAGCAAATATCTTTATAGATATGAGTTTTCAAGTCTTTGGGGTAAACACCCAGTGGAGGGATTGCTGGATCAAATGGTAGATCAACTCTTAGTTTTTTGAGGAACCTCCAAACTGATTTTATAGTGGCTGGATTAATTTGCAGTCCCACCAGCAGTGTATGAGGGTTCCTTTTTCTCTGCATCCTCTCCAACATCTGTTATTACTTGTCCTGTTGATTATAGCTATTCTAACATGTGTGAGATGGTATCTCATTGTGGTTTTGATTTGTATTTCCCTAATAGCTAGCTATGTTGAGCATCTTTTCATATATTTGTTGGCCATTTGCATATCCACTAGGGAGGTGTCAGTTGAAGTTCTCTGGCCATTTTTTGATTGGATCATTTGTTTTTGTTGTTATTGAGTTGTATGAGTTCTTTGTATATTTTGGATAGTAAGGCCTTATAGGAGATGCTTGCAAACATATTTTC
>NW_011888948.1:4539834-4671551 GCF_000151845.1 Pteropus vampyrus
TGTCTTCTCATTACATGATTCCTTTATCATTATGAAGTGTCTTTCTGTATCTTTCTTTACTTTTTTTATTTCAAAGTCTAGTTCATCTGATATTAATACCGGTACTCTCGATTTTCTCTGAATGCCATTAGCTCGAGTACCGGTATTATCCACCCTTTTACTTTGAGTCTATATTTGTCTCTGGAACTGAAATGTGTCTCCTGGAGGAGCAAATGGTTGGGTATTGTTTTTTGATCCAATCTGCAACTCTGCCTTTTTATTGGTGAGTTCAGTCCATTTACATTTAGGGTGATTATTGAAATATGAGGTCTTCTTATAGTCATTTTATGCTTTGCTTTCTGATAGCTCGGTGTTTCCATTGCTTCATTGCCCTTGTGCTTCTGTTTCCTTTATTTTGGTTGTTTTTTTGTGTGTGGTTTTTCTCTTTAGGTCTTCTTGTTTTATGTTATATACTTCAGTTCTGAATCTTTGGTGTGTGGTTACCATTACAAATATTTAAAGGATAGTTTTATATATGTGTGTGTGTGTGTGTGTGTGTGTGTGTGTGTGTGTATCTCCATTTTTCTGCACGTGTCTTATCTCCATTCCCCTTTGCGAATTTGGATCTTTGAATCCTCCCCTTTTTAGTCATTGTTAACTCAGTTTGTCCCTATGTATGCTGAACGATAATTATTATCTTACTATAGCAATTTTCTTCTTATTATTTAAGCTTATAAATAATAAACTCTTCTCAGTAAGATTTGCACTCCTCTGCTTCTATTTGCCTGATAGTCACTTTACTCATAATTATGTTTTTGGGGGTTTTTTTTGGTCATTTTGTTTTAGGTGACCTGACCTCTTTCAGTATTTCCTGTAGTGTAAGCCTCATAGTGGAGAATTCCCTCAATTTTTGTATGTCTGGAAAGGTCTTTATTTCTCCTTCATATCTAAAGGAGAGCTTAACTGGTTACATTATTCAAGGCTGGTAGTTCCTTTCATTTAGTAGTTTAAATATTTGATTCCATTCCTTTCTGGCTTGTAAGGTTTGCATTGAGAAGTCTGAGGATAATCTAATGGGTTTTCCTTTATAAGTTACCATTTTCTTATCCTTGAATGCCTTGAGAATTCTATCTTAGTCACTGATTTTTGATAACTTTATTACAATGTGTCTTGGTGAAGGCCTTTTGGGTTGAGATAATTGGGTGTTCTGTTGATTTGAATTTCAAGCTCCAGCTCATTCCTTAAATTTGGGAAATTCCATCCACTATTTTTCTGAAAATGCTTTCTAGTCCCTGCTCCTTTTCCTCACCTTCGATAATGCCCATTATTCTTATGTTTCCTCTCCTGATGGTATCAGCTAGTCCTTGTATTTCTCTTTCATTATTTTTCATTCTTTGGTTTCTCTCTTCTTCCTTCTGATTTATTTCTAGATTTCTGTCTTTGATATCACTGATCCTTTCCTCCATTTTGTCGGCTCTATTTCCCAAGCTTGCTATTTCATTTTTCAACTCTTGCAGTGTACTTTTTATCTCCAGAAGATCTATTCTTTTCTTTTTGAGGGTTTCCATCTCCTTGCCTTGTTCATCTAGTTATTTTTTTTTAATTCCTGAAATTGTTGATATGATTTTTTTTGAATCTCACTGAGTTTTTTCAGAGGTACCATCCTGAAGTCTGTGTCATTTAAGTTGCATATTTCTATGTCTGTAAGCTTATTTTCTGGAGTTTTTCTCTTTCTTTCTGAGATGACTTGTCAACTTTGTTGTTCATGGTGTTTAATGGACAACTTCTCTGACTGAGGATTAATGGAAGTGTATTCGGCTGTTTTTACAGAAAGAAGATTTATTATATAAAGGTCTCTCTTTAGCTTGCTGCAAAGAAGGCGCTTTTCTTTTGGTTTCTAGTAGTTGAATTCTTGGATCCTTGCTTTATATAAAGCTTTAAAAATGCTTTGTTATTTTCTTATAGATATTTTATCACACTCGCTACCCTCACTTTCAGTCCCTGTCAGTGTCAGCAACGGTTTCGGCAGCATTTGCTCATATTCCCCTGGGTCTCCGTGGTGATCGGTTTCAGAGAGTATGGGAGGAGGGGCCCTCTGGTTTGGGAGTTAGGGCTGTGGTTCAGCCCCAGTTTTGCAACCATGGGCGGTAAAAATCAACTGTTGTTTCTTTGCCATTTCGCCCCGCTTCTCTGCCTTCTGCCCTAATGACGGCACTGCCGCTGGTTGGCAGTGGGGAACTATAGCTTTCCCAGGCAGGGCTGTTCAGGGAACTTGCTGATTCATCTCCCCACCCCCCTTCTACAGCAGGCTCTGGTGGCTACAAGAGGCAGCTTCTTTATTTTTCCCAGACCACCGCCCGACACTTGGAGTTCTGACCTGTGGTAGCTCTTATGCACAGATCCCACACTCAATGTGCTGGTATGTATGCAGTTTGGGTGTTTTTTGTTGAGTTTTAGATGTTCAGCTTATTGTTGTTTCAAGGGGAGACATCTGAGGATGTCTCTCACTCCACCATGTTTTTCCTGGAATCCCCCAACTATTTCCTTGATTTAACTTATGTTACCTAGGATCAAAAGTATAAAATTATGTTTGTTTTATTCCTTTCCCTTCATCACCATTCATCAAGTCCTCTCAACTTTTCTTTTGTATATGTTCTATATTTTCCCTATCTCACTGGCTATAAAGATTAATTTTATGTGTTAACTTGACTGAACCAAGATAGCTGGTGAAATATTATTTCTGTGAGGGTTTTTGGGATTTGAATCAGCAGACTAAGGAGAGAAGGTCACTCTCACCAATGTGAGTGGTCATCCTCCAATTTGTTGAGGGCCTGAATAGTAAGTACATAAGGTGGAGAAACAACAAATGTGCTCTCTGCTTGAGGTTGACCATCCATCATCTTTTGCTCTCCAACATTGATGTTCTTGGTCTTTGGGCCTTCACACAGTCTAGGGCTTATACCATTTCCATTCACTCCTGGTTCTCAGACCATTGGACTTGAACTGAAATTATACCACCAACTTTCTTGGGCCTCCAACTTGCAGACAGCCAATTATGGCCATGGCACTTTTAAAATCTCCATAATAATGTGAACCAATTCCTCAAAATAAATTTATCTATGTCTATGTCTGTCAACTTATCTATTATCTATCTGTCTTTCTGTCTGTCTATCTATCATCTATCATCTATCTCTATCTATCGTCTATCTATCTATTTATCTATCTATCATGTATTAAACCTATTGGTTCTGTTTATCTGGAGAACCCTAAGATATAAGCCCAATACTTGTTCAGGCATAGACTATTCTTTTAACATTTATTCTATCTCTTTCCAAGCTATCATACACAGTTTATTAACTTTTGTCATTAACCTCTCCTTAAAAAGAAACTGCAAGCACATATTTTATGCATTCGTATTTCAAGTAGTTGTGAAAAAACTAAAACTGAAAACATATAGGTAGCATCCTACATACTCAGATTTCCTTTTTCTATTTCCAAGTATCTTAATTCTGTAGGCTTGATGGAAAGGAGTATGAAAAATATTTTAAACAAGCATCTCAAACGATTAACATCAGGTAATTCAAAAAACATATTTTGAGAAACATTGCTTTATGATGTTTCTTTTACTTATCTGTTTCCCGTTTCTCTTCTTTATGAATTCATTGGTACTGCTATGCTGCTCACTGTCCTCTGAACTCATCTGTAAATCCCTTTTCCCAAGTTTTTTCTTCTAATTTTCTCCTTCAATCCTTTCTCATTCCTCTTCCACCTACACTAATCAGAATCAATTGCATCGAACAAAACCAGCTCTTGCTTCAAATAAAGTTTTCACTTTTTTCCTAAATCAAGATGCTATTTAGTTCACCACAGCATTTATTTTCTTTACACTGAAACCAAGCACGTCTGTGTTTCTCTTATAGCAATTAGCCATACACTTCTTTAGTGTTAGTATGTATTTTTATGCTTACGTATCATAGCTTTTCCACCAGAAAATAAGCTCCTTGAAGACAACGATGTCATCTTTCTTATTCCCTTATCTAACTCAGAAAAATGCTTATGTTTATCAATATATTAAATGAATATCAATATATTCATTTATTTTGGCATGATTCTTGTAGCATGAAAATAATGTCTCAAGAAACAGATTCATATTACATATATAAAAAGAACATAATTGTTGCAAGTAAAATAATAACTTAAAAAGTATTAGTCTGCAAGAAAGGTTATATATTTGTATACACACACAAACACATGTAATATTTGCTTGGTTTACTTTGTTCTTGTAAATCTCTCAATGTGTTCATTGAGAGACTTACAATTTAGGATATTTTTCCAAAATAAGATATATGTCTTTCCTACATAATTAAATATGAAATAAAGTTCAAGTCTTCATGTCTCATGTAAATTATTTTGATTCTACATGATTGTAAGTAAGAACACTAGCATTAGTCAAAGGGTAATAATAATTATAAGAGAACCCACAAAGCCTTTACCAATTCATGTAATATATTCAAGAATAATAATATCTGATCTGAGGATCAAAAACAGCGCAATTCCAGTATCCTATATTGTATGTATATTTACCATTTCTATCTTAGAAGGCAATATTTCTGTTATTTGGCCATATATCTAGCATTTTATTATCATTTCATATGTTTAATTTGTAAAATGTCTTTTTAAATGTAATGTAATTCATAATCACTGAGAAGAGTTATAAAATTATGTTTCTGTTAATTTGTCTAGGTCAGTATTACATAAACTTTGGCCAAAGTCAATCATAACAAGCTCTAAGAGTAAGTATAATATGATTTTTGTATATAAATAATAAATGTCAAAAGGTAAAGTTCAATAGAGCAATAGATAACATAATAACATTTCTTTGATAGAAAACATTAGAGCATACACTGCAAGGTGCAAAAATTAATTTTCTTTCTACCTTCTAAGGTCTTCTGGCTGGACTAAAAATCAAATTAACATGAGAGATTAACAGGAAAAAAATGATCAAATTTATTATGCATGTAAATGCATGGGTTCCATAAGAATATGAGACCAGATGACAAATTAGGAAGTTAAGGCTTATATGACATCTTGAACTAAGAAGACGGGGGTGGGGGAGTTGTGGTTTGGGACTTCAAAGGGCAAGTCGGCAATTCACATGGAGATGGAAAATCATATGTCTGAAAAACAAATGTTTGTTGGGCCATCTTTAACAATGGGACACAGAGGGTACTTGGATAAAATGGGCATTGCTGGTTTCTCCCTGTCTATCATATCGACTTCATATTAAACTATAGGTATCTATGATAATAGGATCTTTCTTTTAGATAGTTACAGGAAAGTTCTGTAGTTTTTCCTGAATCTTTATTTTTTAAAAAATAACAAACTTAAAATCAATACTGCAAAAGGCAAATTTGGGGATGCCAAATTCTGTTCCCCTTATCATCAAACATAATTTACTAGGTAAATTTTCTATTGTACAAGCAAAGGAGTATTCACTATTTCCCCCTGAAATAGATCTTCTCCTTCTCCATGCTGTTATCTACACTATTCTCTCCTTCAGGATCCATCTCAAACTGTATCTACTCTGAGATCACCCATGTAGTACCTGTGCTCCTGAGATGGAAACTGAACAATACAAAATTGGATAATATTATATCCTTGCCTTTGAGAACCAGTAGGCCAGATATATTTATTTCCCATGATTCAGGAATAATGGATGATTAAGGAAAATTTAAAAAATGATTTTTACACTCAGCCTTGTAAAATAGGAGTTGATCTCTGAAACAGTAAAGGAGAAGGACATTTAACGGTAACAGTGCAAACAAAAGCAGCAAGGTGTAGTTATTCCTTGAGATTAAAGAAAAATAATCAATATGGAAACTGAGAAACACAGTGACTTAGGAAATGTCAAGCAAAACAGAGTCGAGAACCCCACTGAAGGTGAGAAAATGAAACTTCTGAAGTTTCATTCTATTTATATTCCTTCTATGTGGTTCTATCCCCCATATTTCTATTATATAAGCATAATGTTGAAATTTATTTTTTTGTCTCATTAATAGGAAGCTATTTTTATTTTCTGAACATATTCAACCAAAAAATTCCACAGTTTGTTAAGGCTGGTCAAAATAGAACATGTCACTGAGAGAAAAAGTTGTCTACTTTCCATTTGTTATGAGGTAAAAATAAATACAATGAATCTAACAGCCATACTAAATCTTTAACAAAATATTAAAAAGATTAGAGCTCTCTTACTTTATAGTGAAAACCTGACCTTGATTATATAACAATAGACTTCAGAGGGTCAATTACTGCACTCATAAACAATATGAATGATTAATGTATTTAGGAGAAATTTCTGATAATTTTCCTACATATTTTTAATAGCTAAAATTAATTTTATGCTTATGTTATACAAATAATGGCTTCAGTTTTCCATTTATAGAAATGTTGCTATTTCTGTAATGTATCTGATCTAACAAGTTTTAGCTCTTCTGTGCATAGTTTTATGTGCATAGTGACTTAGAAAATGGCAAACAACACAGAATTGAGAACCCCACTGAAGCTGAGAAAATGAAACTTCTGAAGGTTTATCCTATTCGTATTTCTGTTATGTGGTTCTTTCCCCCATGTTTGATAAGGCATAGTTCTTGCCTCTGTTGAAATGGGAATTTTCTACCATGGATGGACCTAGAGGGTATTATGCTGAGTAAAATAACTCAGAGAGAGAAAGACAAATACTTAAACACAACAGAAACAGGCTCATAGATACAGAAAACATTTTGATGGTTGCCAGATGGGAGAAGGTATTGGGGTTATGGGTAAATAGAGGGAAGGGATCAAGAAGTACAAATTGGTAGTTACAAAATAGTCATGGGGATATAAAGTATAGCAAAGGAAATATAGTCAACAATATTATAATAATTATGTTTGGATCAGAGGAGTACTAGATTTATTGGGGTTATCACTTCATCAATTATATAAATGTCTAATCACTGTATAGTGCACATGAAACTAATATAATGTTATATGTCGAGTGTAATTGAAAAAAATTTTTAAATACTTAAAAAATGGAGTTTTCAACTGCACAGTACTGGGCTTTATTATCAATCAGATGATTACTGGTCTCAGAAACAGAATATAAGGTTGCAAAAATATCTGTGAACCAGTGAATGATCTCTATTCTGAATCCCAAATTAAATTTAGACTAAAGAGCTAAGAAAAAAATAAATTATTAACTATATTAATTAAACAGAAGTTTCTAAGAATGAAAAAATATATAATTCCTAAGTTTGGGCCCCATTGTTTACTCTTAGTGTAAGTTAAGGTGAACCAGTTTATTCCTCCCTTAATTCTTAAATATTCTAATTTTAATGGTACAAGGAAGCTATATAAAATGTTTTCCTCATGAAATATGATTTTCCTTCCTATTACATTTGAAGAAATATATATATTATAATCTATGCTCTCATTACAAAAGGTAAATCACACATCACTGTCACCTGTTCAGAATATCAATTTCGGGAGGAATATTGCCTCAATGTATTTGTATTCATAAATGTTTTAACAAAATTCCATTTCAAAATTACCTTTCAACAAAGCCATTTTTCACAATTGAATCTTTTTCTTGGACAGAGAAATTTGTTTTATTAAAAATGTATTTATTTCAACTGTATATATAAGATGCCTAGAGTGTTAGAAACAAAAATATCACAAAGGATATTATGGTATCAGTTTTCATAAAGTAATCTCTAAGTTTTAAAGTTACAAAGTATGAATAGAATTTCTAAAACTGTGGCCATATGTTTATATTAGAAGTATAAGGTCTTGAACATACCTGGGATATTAGGACTGAAAAAATAATGTAACATTCTCCAACATTGTTATTCAAGTTATATGAGGAATGCTTTTGTAAGTCAGTTAATCATGAGTAAAGAGTCATTAGCATTATTTGTCATATACCTTATGTTTGGAACTGGAAAAGCCAAGATATTGAAGTATATTACACATTGTACCTTAAAGCAAAACTATAAAATGAAATCAATAGCATTTGAGTTGTTGTATCATCAGTTTAAGGTTTATCTTAATTGTCCTGTCTTTTATTTCTGATTGAAAGGTTAGCTATTGAATCAAAACACAATGACATATTTATAGAGAGTTATGGGTTTTTTCTTCCACATTTAATGATAATTATCATTTTACCATAAAAGAAAACTTGCATTTCAATTGTAGCACTCCATAAATCAAACTGAACCAAAAAGATACATATTATTGCTTTTGTTCTACATAAAAATATAGGAATGTGGATAATTTTGTGGCAGTAATATCGATATAAGTTTCTGTGAAAGTTCTTCTGAATACAGATTCTTTGAAGACTTTTCAGGAACCCAGGAGGGATTGAAGTGGTCCGGGGAGACAGAGATCATAGACAGGAACAAAAGAGGATTCATGATTTTGAAATAACATATGCAAAACATTAATGCATTCACATTTATCTTTCATTCATAAAATGAAGATAATTATTTGATCAAAAATAATGGGGGCCAAAATACATGAGAACAAGAAGAAATTATGGATACTTGACAGAACAGGACCTGCAGAAGAGAAATAAAAACTGAGAATCTGGAAGACCAGAGGGTTTGTGGCAAAGGACTGAGAACTCAGCCTTTACTTTCTGGCTATATATGGAAGGAGAGAAATCCTCCAAAGCTCTCCAGAGTCCCTGTAATATCAAGCACTGGGAGGCAGTTCCTAAATACATTTCCATAATTAAGACATTTTACTGACTCCATCTGTTACAATGACTACCTAAATTATGGCAATGAAAAAGTGACAAGTCTGCTATGGCATAGGAGGTACAGGTGGTATGTATGCTGTATATTTGCATACTGTTAGCCTGATATTCAGATCCCTTCATAATAGCCTTAACTTTCCAGACTCACTAATTCATTGGACAAACCTTTATTGAGTATATTCATATGCTGCGCATTTTAAGCTATTGGGATATATCTGTACACATAGACAAAAAACTCTGTCCTCATAGAGTTTAAATTCATTACAAATGTTTCTACTATATTCTGCTCTCCAGCCACACTGGAATATCATTATGCTTCATATGGATATATGAAATATAATCATAAATCTATTTTTTTCTTTTCTACTATATCCTGTATTCTGCTAACTTGAGATAGTCTTTTCTTCTGCTGTCAAGTGAAAGCTCAAGAAATCCCATGAGTTGTTAAAAATGTGATTCTAATTAATAGAAAGTACTATGATCATGATAAGTTTTAAAAATAATAGATTCTCTAATTCAATATATCAGTCAATATTTCAAATTTCATTTAATGGTAAATTTTTTCTCTCTTCCTAGCTGTGTTCTTGGAAAGTCTACTGCCTCTAACGAAGAGTTTGTAAAAGACTTCCTTTTTCTCTATTCATCACCTCCTTGCCAGTTTACTAGAAACTGCATTTTTAACACTCAGGTTGCCATCATTTACAGTTGGAGACTGAGGAGAAAAGATTGGTAAGGTAGGAAGGAAAGTTCCAAATTAAATATTACTATTGTGAAGTAGTTGAACATACTTTGCATCAGACCTGTGTTTAAAAGAGACATCATCCATGGGTCACTTTCAGCACTGGAGTGCTCTCCTGCAGCAACTTGATTTGGCCAACATGTTTCATTTAATTCTGTTTTATCACTTCAGTAGAAATTCAGCAATTCATCTCCAACTTTTGCTGTTTGCATTCTCATCACTCGTCCAGGTGACCCTGTTAAATAGGATCTACAAAAGCTATCATTCACATGTGTCACAAGTCCGGACCTTGGGTGACATTCATAAGCTCTTTGCCTGCATAATTCTGGGAGCACATTCTTCTTTTAAAGTAGTTGTGATGACCCTCTACTGCAGCCATCAGAACAGCTTTTCAGCTCTATAGTTTACACTCTGGATTACCTAACAGGTCTCAGATATGAATCTATTATGCCCTATGAAACATAGGACACAGTGGTCTTACTCCAGTTGCCAACATTAAAACTGAGAAGAAAGTATGTATCCTCACAAATTGGATTTTACTTGCTTCTCTGTATGGTTAAAGCATATAATGCAACAATGTTTAGATAGGTCACAAAATTTTTAATTAAAAAAATACAAAATAACATTGAAAAGTAGAATAATATAAAAATTTGGCAAATAACAACCCTAACTTAACCCTAACCCTAACCCTAACCCTAACCCTAATCTTATCCCTATACCTAACCATGACCATAACACTAACCCTAATCCTAACCCTAACTATATTATGGGTACAAAAATTAGATACTGAATATAAAATAAAATTTTGAAGACTTCCCTATGAACTTGAATTTCATGAAAACAGTAGACTGAAATTATATTCCTTATGCAACAATGTTTAGATAGGTCACAAATATTTTAATTTTAAAAAGGAGATATGCAACATAACATTGTAAATTAAGAATAATATGAAAATTTAGCAAATAACAACACTAACCATAACCCTAACCCTAACCTTAACCCAAAACATCACCCTATACTTAACCATAAGTCTAACCTCACACTAATCCTAACCTTAAACCTAAATGTAACCCTGACCCTAACCCAACACTAACTCTAACAGTAACATTAACCCTAACCCTAACCTTAACTCTAACACTAACCCTAACCCCAAATCTAACACTAACGCTAAAACTAACCTTAATCCTGACGCTAACCCTAATCCTAAACCTTATCCTAACCCTAACCCTAAACTTAACCTAAACCTAACCCTAACTGTAACACCAACCATAACCCTAACCCTAACCCTAACTCTAACCCTAACTCTAAACAAAACTGAATCCCTCAACTCTAACCCTAAACCTAATCGTCACTCTAATCGAACTCTAACTCTAACAGTAAACCTAACCCTAATCGTAACCCATAAACCCTAACCCCTAACTCCTAAACTCTACCCTGAAACCCTAAACCTAACACTAACCCCAATCCTAACGCTAACCTTAACCGTGACCCTATTCCTATTTATGGGTAGATAATTAAGTACTGAATATAAAATGAATTTTTGAATACTGCCCTATGAACTTGAATTTCATCAAAACAGCAGACTGAGCCTATATTCTTTATGCAATAATGTTTAGATAGGTCACGAAATTTTTAATTTTAAAAAGAAAAACTGCAAAATAACATTGTTAATAAAAAATAATGTGAAAATTTGGAAAACAACAACCCTAACTTAACCCTAACCCTAACCCTAACCCTAACCCTGACCCTATTAATGAGTAGATATATTAGATACTGAATATAATATAAATTTTTGAAGACTGTCCTCTGAACTTGATTTTCAACAAAATGGCAACTTGAGCCGGTAGGCCTTATGCAGCAATGTTTATTAAGGTCATAAAAATATTAATTTTAAATAGAAAAAATATAAAATAACATTTTAAATGAAGAATAATTTGAAAATTTGGCAAATAACAACCCTATCACTAACCCTAAGGCTAACCATCACTCTAACCCTAACACTAAACCGTAACACCTAGCCACTAAATCCATAATCTCTAATCCCTAAATCCTAACCCTAACCCTACACCCTAAACCTAACACTAACCCTGTTTATGGGTAGATAAAGTAGATATTGAGTATAAAAACAATTTGAAGACTGCACTATGAACTTCTCTTTCATCAAAACAGCAGACTGAGCTTTTATACGTTATGAAATAATGTTTAGATAGTTCATAAAAATTCTAATTTTAAAAAGAATAATACAAAATAACATTGTAAATGAAGAATAATATGAAAATATGGCAAATAACAGCCTTAACCTAACACAAATTCTAACAATAAACCTAACACTAACTCTAACCCTAAACCTAATTCTAACACCTAACCTCCAAACCCTAACCCCTAAACACTAATTCTAACCCTAACCCTAAACCTAACCCTAACCTTAATTCATCCCTAACCCTAAACCTAACCCTAACCCTAACACTATCCTAACCCTAAACATAAACCTAACCCTAACCCAAACCCAAACTCAACCTTATTTATGGGTAGATAAATTAGATACTGAACATAAAATAAAATTTTGAAGACTGCCCTATGAACTCGAATTTCATCAAAACAGCAGACTGAGCCTAGATTTTTATGCAACAATGTTTAGATAGGTCACAAAAATTTTAATTTTAAAAAGGAAAAATAAAAAAATAACATTGTAAATGAAGAATAATACGAAAATTAAGCAAACAACAACCCTAACCCTATCCCTAACCCATAACCCCTAACTCCTAAACCATAACCCATAATCCCTAAACCCTAACCCATATCCTGACCCTAAACTTAAACCTAACCCTAACCCTCAACCAACCCTAACCCTAATGCTAACCCTAAGCTTAAACAAACCCTGACCCATAACCCCTAACCCATAACCCATGACCCCTAACACCTAAACTCTAAACCTAAACATAACCCTAACCCTAACCCTAAACGAAACTGTAACCCTAACACTAACCCTAATCCTATTTATGGGTAGATAAATTAGATATAGAATATAAAAATATTTTTTAAGACTGCCTTATGAACTTGTATTTCATCAAAACAGAAGTGAGCCTATATTCTTTATTCAAAAATGTTTAGATAGGTCCCATTATTTGAAAGGGAGAGTACATCCTGATGAGAACTCAATCCATTGCGATAAAAAATGTGGTATGGTGTTTCAATGCTATGGTTCATTTGTTGCCATGAACAGGGGAGAGAAAAACTATAAACTTTAGAGAAAGTCCTCAGCACATGCAATGTATACAGGTTTTTTAATGCATGCATTCTGTAATCCGGAAGTCCATTCAACAATTTAGTGCTAGAATTGGTGTATGCTCTGAAGTCTAAGGTGGCACTCTAACAATGATGAGGAAGGAATTACAATTCTTACTTGTCATGCGTGTCATACATTTTTGATTTGAGCAAAATCTTTACCCCAGTGTTCTTGACTGCAGTGAAGTTCTAAGTCAGTTTAATATGAATGTAGCTGTGTAGATGATGCAACCAGTTTTCAGTACCAAAGAGCTGGTGGGAATCACTATATAGAGATCCATGATATCGAACTTACCATCTTGATAGACTGCAGGAGCTGATACTAATTAGTGGCAAGATTTGTAGTTTTTAGTAGTGGCCCTTTAACACATGTCCTAGACATTGTTTCTTGACCAAGCCAAAAGAAAAGCCAATGTGACTTGCATGTAGTGTCACCAATGAAAGTGAGGAGAAATCTTTCTGGTGAGAATATTCTTGTAATCTGTGTCCTCAGCAAACTGTTCTATACATGAACAAAAACAATGTTTTGGAATGCCTATGCAAATTGAAATCATTTTCCAAAGATGTTTCTGATGAGATACTAACATACTGGTGGAGCCTTAAAGCGTGGATCTGAATATGTTTAATCAGGAAATTAGATCACTCTGATGAAAAATGATTGCAGCAGTGCCTTTGAATTCAGTCACTTCCATGCTGCAAACTTCTTTTTCTTTGTGGTGCTCTAAATGCATCCTATATACCAAGCGATAAATATATAATCTGAATTGCCTGCATTATTGTTCTAAGAGGAGACTTGACATCTGCAGTGTGTGAAGCAAACATGGAAGCATCCAACATTTAAAAAGTGACAAAGCGATTATGGAAAATAGGCAGATTTCAAGGTGGAAATTCGTACGAAGAGGGTTAAATTTGCCATGGTTTGAAAGGGAGCATATATCCTGAAGAGAACTTAAACCATTGCGATAAACAATTTGGCATGCTGTTTCAATACTGTGGATCATTGTTGCCATGAAGAGGACAGAGAAAATCTATAATCTTAGGGAAAGTCCGTAGCACATACAAAGGAAACATTTTCTAAATACTTGCATTCTGTAAGACAGAAATCCATTCAACAATTCAGTGCTGTGAAGTGTATGGCAGCACTCTTAACAATGTGTATGCTGTGAAGTGTAAGGCAGCACTCTTAACAATGAAAAGGAAAAGATTACAGTTCTTACCTGTAATGCGTATAATACATTTTTGATTTGAGCAAGATCTTTACCCCAGAGTACTTGACCGAAGTGAAGTTCTAAGTCAATCTGAAACAAATGTAGCCTTGTTTATGATGCAACCAGTTTTCAGTACTGAAGAGCTGGTGGGAATCAGTCTATAGAGATCCATAATATCGAACTTACCATCTTCATAGACTGCATGAGCTGATACTAATACATTGGCAGATTTTGTAGTTTTTACTAGCAGCCCTTTAACAGATGTCCTATACATAGTTTCTTGGCCAAGCGGAACGGAGGGCCAATGTGTCTTGCGTGTCGTGTCCCAGGAGAAAGTGATGAGAAATCTTTCTGGTGAGAATGTTCTTGTAATCTGTGTCCTCAGCGGCTTGTTCTATAAATGAAAAATAATATTTTGCAATACCTATGGAAATTGAAACCGTTTCTAAATGACATTTCTGATGAGACACTGACACACTGGTGGAGCCTTAAAGCATGGATCCAAAAATGCTTAACCGGGAAGTTATATCACTCTAAAAAAAAAAAAAAATGCTTGCAGCACACATGTTGCTGTGTTTGTCTGTGTCTAAATGTGTGTGAAGTAGAAATGTGGTTGTGTGATATCCAAGCAGATGGAAATATGTGAGTGCCCTCCTGTATGTGACTATTTGAATGTTTCTATGAGAGTTCTATGAAATTCACATTTCTTTAATAATGTGAGAGCATTGTTCATCCACTTAGTGGGAGTAAGGAAAAGAAATGAACCCATAAGATCTCAACCATCTCACACCCGAGCCCAGATTCATTAGATGGAGCTTCATGTGCTGTCTCCCCACAATCATCAGGTTACTCACAGCCTGCTCAGGCCAGTATACAGGTCAGGACCAGAATCTCCTGTCCTCAGGAGGTGGCTGACACACTTGCAATCGATGACCAAAAAAGGCTCTGTCCTCCTGTGGCCACAGCTCAGTCCAGGGCCCAGGCTAAGAAGGAGACTGGCTGTGGTGTCTCTCAGATATTTTCTTCTGTATTGACAGAGGGAAGTTTCATTAGCTGCAAGGTTACCTAGGCCTTCACCCTTCCAATTTTACTTCACTTATGAAATTTCTTGTAATATTGTAAAAGACTATACAAGGTGACCTGCCTTTCCAGTGGCCAGCCATATCATGTGTGAATTTCAGACATCTCAGCAGTGGGCCTAGACACCTTGCCACACACAGCAGCCACCAATTGATTCTCTGGCACCTTTCTCCATCCCCCACATCTATTTTCATTTGATGTCTGAAAGAATTGACCCAATGATCCATTGAGCAGGATTTGCCTCGGGGAAGGCCTCACATCTTGTACTGTCCCTTAATGAATACGGATTGTTTCTGGGGAGCAATCACAATAGAGTTTCAGACAGAGAGAATCACCTCGACAGAGCAAGATTATGAGAAAGCTGGCATCCTCCCAGGTCAACGGGATACCTTATTTAGCTTGAGGCCAACAGAACAAATCGCTCTCAAGTATCCTTTATTCTCTACAAAGTTGTTCATTGTTCTCCAAGGCTGAACTATTCTAAACATATTGAGAAAGGGTCCTGAGTGTCCCTCTGTCAGTAGCATACTAGCCTCTTTCCTTTTCTGTGTTTCTCGCTCCCTTATTCCAGAATGGATTACCCTGTCCCTCTTTTGGCTCTGGAGGAGCCGACATCTCAGGAAGAGTCGAACACACCCTTTTGGAGTCCTTCTCATTTTTAAAACCCAAAAGTAACGTGATGGACATGGTCTCAGACAACACCCAAGCATCTGGATTGCCACTCTGTTTCAAACACTCAGGTGACCAATTTTGTCTTCTATGTGGCTCTGTGACAGGATGGAAAACGATCCCAACTCATGTAAAAAAGTCTCAGTGTGTCTAGAAATCTTATCAGGAGAATGCCAGACTGGGGTTTGGAGCCTCCAAACCTGCCTCAGTCTCTCCATTAAACTCAATGAAACCTAGCAGGACTATGTAGCTTGACACCTTTACCAACATGTCAGGGGAGCTGCCTTCTATTCCAACATCTGTCTACTGTGTCAGCTGCTCAGCACATGCTGCCTGCTGTGTCACTTTCTCCCCAATGCTGAGCCCCTTTACACACATGTTGTTCTCCTTCTTCTGCACTTAGTCACTGATCCACACCGGTCTCATGTCTAAAACTCTGAATTGGTGTTGTGTGTTTATTTGTCAGTGTCTTGCTTTCCTTTTTAATTCCACATGGTAGCGAAAGTGGAATTGCTTAAAATTGCCAGTCTCAAAATGAACGGGGGAGTTTAGCAGCTCCTCAGTGGCCGAGGCCTAAATTCCAGGTGGAACGCAGCTCTGAAATTCCCAGAACTGAAAGGCAACCACTCGTCTCCGGACCAAACAAGTAGTGGCTCAACTGACCATTGGGCTAAGAAGAACAGCTTATGGCATCTTGGAGAATAAAATGCAGAAGCGACCATGATTTGGAAGGCCAAAGAGGTCAATGTGTGGCAGTGAAGTGGGCTTCCCAGCAGGCCAGCAGCTAATGACTGAACCATGGCATAGAGCAGTGCCAGCTTCCTGAGCCTTGGTTCTCCTGGTATTCCAGGAGCACTGAGGCTTGGAAAGAGTGGGCAGCCACTGCTTGTAGTCTGCCCTTTGCTGAGGCTGAGAAGGTGGTGGTGCGATACACTAGTGGTGGCTCCTGTAGGGTTCTGCTCTTGATAAAGGCTCTGCTGTATGCAGCAGTCCTGACCTGCCATTTTCTGTTCAGGACACACAAATGCCACACTGGCAATGAAATGAGGCCACTAACCCATGGCACGGCCAAGGCTGTTATCACCAGCAACCTTCCAGTAGGGTGGTAGGCATGAAGTAACCAAGTGTCATAGAAGACCCAGGACAAGAATTGGCCTTGTTATTTCAAATGCCCTAGGAGACTGGCCTGGAAAGGGCCTGGAATTGGGAAGTCTGTGAGTCACCACCTTGCCCCCACCCTGGGAAATGGCCCCCGTGTAAACCATTAAATGTCTGAGGGGCAGAGCATAGATGTACTTCCAGTCTCACAGCTACCCTGAACTGACTGGTCACCAATATTCATGCTCTTGCCCCACGCCCCTTGACCGATTCTGAAGTGAACACAAGATACTTTTTCGTCCCTCCTACTCCCCACTGGTGTGTTTCTTCTCTGAGTCTGGCTCTGTCCTCCCTAGATTCTTCTGTAAACTATTCACCGCCAGGCCTAGGGCACTTGGAAACCCCACGGGGAGCTCTGGGCAGGAAGCGTCCACTGGATAGGAGTTCATATTCTCTGGTCTATTTATTGGCAGAGGTGAGTTACCCAATCAGCACTCCTTGGAGGCAAGACTATCTGTCAATTAATCACAGCTTTTGTCCATTGAATTGATTAGGGTCAGTCCTGGGGCACTCTCCTCCTTCTTTCCTCCGTTGTCTCTTCCTCTGACACAGCAGCCTCAGTCTTTTTCCAGACTTCTCATTCCATTTTCCTTCTCACCTCATCTTCCAAGTCCACTCTCAGGGTCCTTCCACCTTCTTCGGCTTCTACGCAGCCCATTCTCTTCCTACTCCACGTTTCCGTACTCCATTGCTGCCAGTTCTACCACCCTCCCTCCTCTCATTTGACTATCTTCCTTACCTCCTCTAAACACTTGTGATCCTCAGCTACCTATTCCAACACAGGTGGCCCATTCTCCCTTCCCTCACCCTCACAGTCTGTTTGCCCACAGCAGGGCTTTAGACCTCCAAAAAGCACCCTGCTCCTGGGACCTTGGCTGCTCTCAAGCCCACTACCCAGCTAGGCTGGGGCAGCCAGGGACTGGGTCCTGGGGATAAAGGGTAGGGTAAAATTTTTTAGGCCTGGTCAGTGCTTCAGAAGGTGAGACCCCACATACTCTCTGCCAGCCATAGTGCCATGCACAGTCCCTTTCCTCCTGAGGCCAGGAAGTCAGAGGGCTGAGTAGACCCATCTAGGCCCATGCATGCATGTCACAGAAGATAAAGGCCTCTGGATGCCTTGAGAGCCTGGCTGGGAAGCCTCCTTAACATCGGGGATCTTCATGTGTTCATGTGTCTGTATCAAACAGGCAGAGCCACAGCTTTCCTCATTTTCCCAGGCGGTTGTGGGTGTGTTGGACATGTTCCATGTCCCTCACTCCCTAAAGAATTGATTTCAAATAGTTTTCTGGCTGGGAGTTTACAGTGCCCGTGTGTGTGTGTGTGTGTGTGTGTGTGTGTGTGTGTGTGTGTGTGTGTGTGTGTGTGTCAGAATTCTCAGAGGAAACTTTGAGATCTAGGGCCAGGTGAAAACATTTTAAGACTTGGCCTCAAAAGCATGATCCAGAAGAAGAAACGGAGACATCGAGAGTTGTGAAAATTAGAAAGCAAAGCTCTGAGAAACACCCTCTGAAGAGAAGCGATCAAAGAAAGGGCACCCTCAAATCACAGCAGCGGTATTGTTTTAATGAAAAAAAATGGCTAAAAGAATAAAGAAACAAAGGAAGGAAGGAAGGAAGAAAAATAAAGGAAGGGAAGGAAGGGAGGAAGGGAGGGAAGAAAGGGATGAAGGAAGGAAAGAAAGAGAGAAAAGAAAGAGAGAGAGAAGGAAGGAAGGAAGAAAGAAAGAAAGAAAGAAAGAAAGAAAGAAAGAAAGAAAGAAAGAAAGAAAGAAAGAAAGAAAGAAAGAAAGAAAGAAAGAAAGACCAAAGACACACAACAGGCATTTCACTGAAGGGAGAGGCAGGGAAGGTCATCATGATGGATGGTAAAAAAAGAAAAGAAAGAAATATCTCTCGAAAAGACTCAAACCGGTGGTTTTCCAAACATGCAAAGGAACATCACGGCAAGTCAGGGTGATCTCAGGACACAGCCACCAGGATACCTTCCAAGGAATAGAGAAAGGGAACAGTAACAAATTGCTGGTGAGATCAGGCCGTGGAGAAACCAAGTCGCTCTCACATGACAGCCATATTGACGTCAAACAGCACAGCCACTCTGGAAGACAGCATGGTGTTTTCCAAATGCACAAACTGAGGAGAAAGACCACCACTTGCAAGGACTGCAGGACCCAGAAAACTCAGCCCCAGGATCATGCCTCAGGTTGACCCCCAGGCAGGTCTGGTGTTGCAGGAAAGTTGCAAAAACTCAGACCAGTGAGAAATCAAGCAGCACCTGGAGGTTTGGAGTAACTCAATTTTATTACACCAGCAGTCCCAGAAGAGCTAGTGCTCTGAAAATCTGGGCACAAAACTTACTTAGGGGTTATTTCATTTTTATACCTGCATTGCTACAGTCTGCATGGGTTGATTTACAGACCTCTGAAATTACTATGGGCTACAGGCAGTTACAGATCATAGGATTTTCTATCTAACAAGCACTAAAGTAATACGTCTTTAGGGGAGGATAAGTTCTCAGTTGACCCTGAGATCTCTGGCCTTGCAATAAGCATGTTTACAGAAGCAGAAAAAGAACTGATTAGAAATGCTGGGCAATTAAGTGGGAAATTCCTCTTCATTCCCCCTTTTGATGCCCTTTAAATTTTTATAAGCCATCAATTTCTTGATTTCCCTGGCCGTTGTCATCTATTTGGAGGCAACAATCGGATCAGTTAAACTTTCCGCATACTCCTAGCTGAGAAGATAGCCCATGAACTTGGTGTTGCTGAATGCTGGGTGTGAGGAGGAGCATTAATGAGCAAAGATTGGCCTTCGAAGGGAACTAGCCTAGATGCCTTTTACCTCCTCCAGTGGAACCACACGGTAGTTCGACATGAAGAGGATCAACCCAAGTTGGGTCCTCTCCTCCAAAGTAGTAGAAGAATGTCTTGGCCAGATAGGCCCTAGATACACTCAGTGAGTTGGGGAAACTCTATATAAAAGAATGCTATTTTTAAATCACACAGATTTAAACTGGCGGCCCAAAGCTCCTTCCTGGTATTGGGCCACTAACAGGACTATAACTGACTCCTGGTCATGCCATTCTTTGGACCAAAGCTCTATTGTCACAAACTGTACTATTAGGGCATGGTCCCTAACCCCTTCCATGCCATCTCAGCTATTGGCACATTCTGGGAAACCCTCTACTCCATTGGCACCGGGAGTTGGAAAGCGCCAGATGGTCTCTTCTGGCTCTGTGGGAAAAAGGCTTACACCCAAGTCCCAAAAAACTGGAAAAGAAGTTGCACCATCGGGATCATCCAATTTGGCTTCTTCCTCCTACCAGACTAAGGAGGAAATGAGCTAGGAGTTCCCTTATATCAAGACTTAAAAGTCAGAACTAAGAGGTCACTTGGAATTGATGTAGGGAGATAACAAAAGTGGGGAGAGGATAAATGGCCATCCCACCACATTATCCAATACTATGGCCCCGCAACTTGGGCACAAGATGGAAACTGGGGTTACTGAACTCCCATGACACCTTGTATCCCATGGAAGAGAGCAGGGCCAGCAAGGCTCTAGTACCTTTCCAGCAGTCTCCTTGGGTGGGGCTAGCCAGCAACAGGTCATCTACGTACTGAAGCAGGGTGCAGTTTATAGTCTGTTCGGGGAAGGCAGCAAGATCTGCAGCCAGTGCTTTGCCAAACAGGGTGGTTGAATTTTTAAAGCCCTGTGACAATCTAGTCCAGGTCAGTTGCGTCTTTCTCCCAGTGTGTGGGTCTTCCCACTCAAAGATAAACAAAAGCTGGCTGGCCGGTGATAACCGGAGGCAGAAGAAGGAAGGCATCCTTGAGATCTAGGCAAGCGAATTAGCTTGTGTGGGCAGGTAAGAGACTCAGGAGGGTGTACGGATTCGGGACCACTGGATGGATGGTGACCACTGCGTTGTTGATCATGTGGAAGTCCTAGGCAAGGCGGTAGTCATTCCCTCCCGGCTTCTTAACCCATAAGAGTGGAGCGTTCCAAGGTGACTGACACTCAACTAGAATGTCGGTATTGGGCAAATGCTGGATATGGCCCTGAATTCCCAAGCGTGCTTCCCGTGGCACTGGATATTGCCTTTGGGTAACAGGAGTGGCTCATGGTCTCAGGTCTACCATGATGGGCACATGATTTTTGGCTAGAGCTGGGGGCCCTTTCTCTGCCTAGACAGTAGGAAACTCCAACAGACTGGTTAGATTTGTTTGTTCTTTCTCTGGAGAATCGAGGCACCATTCATCCTCCCTGGGCATAGTCACAGCCATCATTAGAGCAGGCTGGCTCTTCAGGGTGAGACTGGTGGACTCCCCAGGGGCAAAGGTGATTTGCGCTCCTAGCTTTGTTAGTAAGTCTACCCAGAAGAGGAATAGGGCACTCTGGTAAGTACAGGAACTCATGAGTTACTAGGTAGCCCTCTAGCAGACATGAGTGGGCTTTACAGAATGAGCAGGCGACTCAATCCCCTGTGGCTCCAACAATAGTTGTTCTTCGGTCTGTGAGGGGAGCCAGAGGCACGGTTACTATGGAGTATTCAGCCCTAGTGTCCACTGTAAAAGTCATTGATTGGCCCCCTACTTCTATTGTGACTGAGGGCTCTTGGGAGCCTAGGATCAGGGAGCCCAGCCACCTTTATTCTGACTGTCCTTCGGCCAGGCCAATAAGCTCTTAGATGGGTGGCTCAGGCTTGTACTTTCCTTTACAAGGTTGGTTGAACTTCTTTGGTCCTTTGGGCATCCTCCCACGGTGGGGGCATTCATTTTTCCAATGGCAAGCCTCTTTGCAGTAGGTGCACTGGTTGCAGCATAGTGGAGGTCTCCTTTTGGTTTCTCCTTTCCATGGGGGAGCAGCAGCCTGCTGCACCGGGCCTGGGTTCCCTAATGCTGCTACCAGCAGAGACACCTTTTGTTTCATCTGCTTATCAGCTATCTTTTGGGCCTCCCAGTCACGGTTCTCAAACACCTTGTGCGAGACCTCCAGTAGCTAGCTGTTGTTCATCCCAGCAAAGTCCTCTAATTTCTGAAGTTTGAGGTAGATGTCAGTGCAAGATTGAGCCACAAATGCCATACTGACCATACGTTAGTTTTCTTTCACTTCAGGATCAAAAGGGTTATACACCCAGAACACCTCACGCAGTCTCTCATAGAACTCTGTGAGTGACTCATCTGGCTTTTGGAGTACTTCTGCCATTTTTGACATGTTTGTTGGCTTTTTAGCTCCAGCTTTTATCCGCTTCAGTATGGTCTGCTGGTACCTGTTGAGAGACTCTCTTCCGTCTAGAACATTGAAGTCTCAATTGGACCTGACGTCAGATGCAGCCTCTGAGGCACATACTGCAGGGTCTAGTACACCATTTGGTGCTTGTCCTTGGATCCATCCCCGCGCTTCTGACAGAATCCGGCATTTTTCTTCAGTGTTAAAGAGAGTTAAGAGGAATTGGCGGCAGTCATCCCAAGTAGGCTGATGAGTTTGGAATACGGACTTGAGCAGGTCAATCAGCACCTGGGGTTTCTCCAAATAGGACAGGGTGTGCTGCTTCCAGTTGGGGAGGTCGGTTGTGGTGAATGGCTAATAGTAGAGGACAGGAGATCCCAGCTGGAGTGTACCATCTTCTCTCATCTCTAAAGGGCCTCGCATTTCTTGGAGGGGCATCTGAAGGGCCACAGGCTGCTGGGCTGGTTGCATGGATGAGCGAAGACACCGTGGACTTGGGCTTGGTGGCTTCTCAGGCTGTTGAGATGGTGAAGGCACCGATGGTGGAGGGCTTTTTGGCAATTGGGGATAGAGTGGCTGTGTAGGGGCTGGCAGAGCTGATGAGATGTACGGTGGTGGGAAGACAGATTTTTCCTCAGGGTCCCCTTGGTGGATGATTTTTGCTGGCTCTTCCTTGTTCTTTCCTCGAGTTGGTTGGGCTATAAGTACCTTACTCTCTCCCTGCTTATTTGTGCAGAACCAGGCCCAAGGGGGCACTACAGTGGCAATTTGCAGCCATGAGTCTATGTACAGAAATTGATCTGGGTGTCCAGGGGTTCCTGTCACTACATGGTGCACAGCTATAACAGTGGGGAGGTCTAGAGTCCCTTCTGAAGGCCATCCTACCCTAAAGGCAGGCCGTTCAAGTTCACAAAGAGTACAAAGTTTTCCTGGGGTCACCTTGACCCCATAAACCTCTGAGAAACCTTTCTTAAAATTTTTCAACATACAATTTAAGACAGCTTAGAGGAACTCCCCCACATGCCTCCCGCAACACACAACAATCACACCACATGGAGGGTAGGGAATAGGGTCGAGGAATCTTTGGAGAGGACAGCACTTGCTTCATCTGTCTCCTGCCGCACCCCTCATGGGGATTTTTCAGGCGCCTCTTAGCGTTGGTGGGTCAGTATACAACTCCCGACCTGGACCACTGGGGTAGACTCCTCATGGAGATCCAGTGGAACCACCGTAAGCCGTCTGAGGATTGCCATGGAAACACAGATAGGGGCTCAACTCTTGCTTCATGGCCAAGCCATGTCTCAGCTGCTCAGCATCCACTCTCTTTTGTATAGCCTACCCACTTTCCTTAATGTGTTTGCTAACATATAAAGGATGTTTGGTTGCCCTCCAGAGGGTGATGGAGTTCCCCCCTTTTCTTAGTGTTGACCCAACTCTTCCCACCCTGTGACGGTGATGCAAAGACAAACAAGGGTGGGTGCCCCCTCTAAAGAGAAGACCATTTAGATGCTCATCTGGCCATGTCCCCTTGCAGGGAGCTTAGATGACACTTAGCCGTAGTGGACTCAGCTTTGGGTGACTTACAATCGGACACTAGTCCGATGCCACCCTAGACCATATGCATTCACCACAGACCCACAGAATGAGCCCAAATGAACTCTATAGTCTTTAGGGGACCTTAAGGGTGCCCAGCCGTGGAGCTACAAACTCATACCTGACTGGCAGGCCGGTCAAGCTGCTCATTTATTCACGCAATTATATCCCAAGTTAAAACATTGCCTCTGCCCCTTGGAAGATTTTGAGCTATGTCTTTCCCCACTTGGAAGACCCTGATGTCTTCCTCTTCTGAGAAGACCCTGACATGTGTCTTCAAACTGAAGACTAGGAGGTGATCAAGCTTCTCTTTCATTCAGAGACGAGACCTGACTGGGGCCTGATCCAGGGACCTTACCTTTATCCTGTGGCCGTTTCTGGTAAGTTGGTTAGTCCCTCCTATCAGTCCGGTTGGAGGCTCAGCCATCCCGGGAGTCGGGGCACCAGTTCAAAAGAGAATCTGGAATACTCGTCAGGTGTCACACCTCCTTGTTCCTTGTTCGTCTCAGATCCTCAGTTTGACCCAGTCACTGGTCCAGTGGCTCAAAGGGCCGGCATGGTTGTAAATCTTGCTGGGACCTCCAGAAATGTTGCAGAAAAGTTGCAAAAACTCAGACCAGTGAGAAATCAAGCAGCACCCGGAGGTTTGAAGTAACTCAATTTTATTACACTGGCGGTCCCAGAAGAGCTAATGCTCTGCAAATTTGAGTGCAGAGCTTAGGGGCAATTTCATTTTTATACCCACATTGTTACAGTCTGCATGGGTTGATTTACAGACCCCTGAAATTGCTATAGGCTATAGGCAGTTACAGATCATAGGATTTTCTATCTCACAAGCACTAAAGTAATACACCTTTTCTACAAGCACTAAAGCAATACATCTTTAGGGAGGATGAGTTCTCAGTTGACCCCGAGATCTCTGGCCTTGCATGTTTACAGAAGCAGAAAAAGAACTGATTAGAAATATTGGCCAATTAAGTGGGAAATTCCTCTTCATGGGATGTTCAGAACTTGTATGTTCCTGAGAGGCGTGACTCCCAGCCCGGCTCCTGGGGAGAAACTGTGAAGCCCTTAGAGAGTCCTGCCCAATGACAGGGTCTCCTCTACTGAGCTGGGAGCCTTGGGTAGTGGAGGCTCAGAGATTTCCACTCCCCTGCTAGCCTATTGACAACCCCATCCCAGAGCAGCATGTCGATTGCAGTCCACAAAGCTACATCACGATCACCCAGAGTCCTGAGTTGACATCTGGGTTCATGTCCGGGTGTCGTACAGGCAGTCCACAGATGTTGACAGATGTATCTCACTATGCTGGTATCATACAGAACAGGTAACCTTGCTGCCTTCAGAGCTTTCTGTGCTCCACTGATTCGTCACCAGCTACATGTGTCCTGTCTCATCGGCACCATGAGGTCCATGGCCTTTTCATATGGGCTTCTTTCACATGGTCATATGCATCGAAGGGTCTCCGCCAGTCCCCTCACGACTCCTGTAACATAGCACTCTCGTTCCTCAGGAGCACCGGGCAACACACATTCCATCATCCATCCGACACACCACAATTTATGTGTGTGTTCACCTCCCAAAGGGCATCTTGGTGGTCTCGGAGTCCTGGCAGTTATGAAGAAAGTCTCATAAGTGGAAATGTCAGTGTGCAGGTTTCTGCGTGGAAAGTTTTTGAATCATCGGAGTCCATCTCTACCAAGGAGTGGGATGGATGGATGGATGGATGGATGGATGGATGGATGGATGGATGGATGGATGGATAGATATGGATACATGGGGTGGATGAATGAGCGGATGGGAGAACAGACTGATGGATGGATGGATATGGCTATGTAGGTGAATGGATCGGTGGATGGGTAGACTGGAAAGAGTCTGTACGTTTACTTTTGAAAGACAATGCCCAAACTCCTAGAGTCCCTTGACTAGGTCACCGAGAAGAGAGAGTATGTCAGCACACTAAAGAATTGAGCCAAGGAAGGAAGTCGAATCCGAAGATACTGAAAAGGAAGATGTCACCAAGGCCAAAACCTGACCTCCACCTTCTTAAGGGTCAGGGTCTGGTGGGCCTGAGACAGGCAAAAAGCGCACAGATCTCTTTCCTTTCATGTTTACTTGACGGGGGGGAGTATGTCTCAGAAAATCAGAGGAGACCCGGAGAAGCTGCTGAACCTTGGATCACACAGAGAGAGGTAATGGCGGAAAAGTCACTAAACTAGGTGGAGAGGCTCGAGGAAGATGAGAATTCTTTCTCAACGAGGTCTGTGCATTCAGAATTCTCTCATTCTTGACCTCCCATCCTAAACACAAGAAGAATGTCCTCGTCCTCCTCGTCCTCTTCCTCCTCTACACACCCCCTGCCCCCACCCCCCCATACACACAGAAAAGACATCTTTCACGAGAAGGGCAGGGGTGATCTCTGTCTATCACTGAAAATGATATTCTGGTATTCTTTCCATCCTGTCTCTAGGGTCTGGCTTTGGAACAAGAGATGGGAAGAAGGAAGGAGAAAGGAAGAGACATTTTTCTGACAAGACAGGATGGGACAGGATGGGATGGGACGAGATGGGGGTGGGCAGAGAAGATGGGTGCAGGCATACATATTCTTGGCTCTGGCCAGATGGAATCTAATTTCTTCGTAAACAATCAGGCAAGAGTGATCAGGCGAAAAGAGGGAGAACAAAGGGTAGAAGGACACAGAGAAGATGGCTTAGAGAGGCCTGGGTTAGTGGAAAAGTGCCGATTTCATTAGACGCACATGCACGGTCGGCACTTTCTGCATCAAGACTGTGGCCAGTTTGGTATCTGGGAGGTTTCGAATGTATGGTGCTACCATCAGGCCACTTGGAGAGACAGTCTCCAGTTTCCGGCTCACCTGGGCAGTGTAGTAGTGCAAGGCTAAGATCGGATCCATCTGGAGATGGGACTGTGCTGTGGCGGGCTGACCCTGCCTGGTCATTTCCTGCTTGAATGAGTTCATTCCTGACTGCTGTTAGGGTCCGAGGTATTGCTGACCTGACCCAGAAGGTTCTATGGTGTGAGGCCCAGCTGAAAGAATGCACGAGGAATTGACATGAGGATGAAACGGCAGGCACCAACTTTATTGTGTGGAGCACACTTCTGTTAGGAAGTGCAGTTCTATTGGGGAATGCAGTCTATTGCACAGGGCGTGCAGTCTTGCGTGCATTTCTCCTGCTCCTCTTCTTGTGCTCCCCTTCTGCTCTCTCCTTCTGCTCTCTCCTCTCTCTCCCCTTCCGTTCTCTAGGGGACTGCATGGCTACTCACATAGCAAAGTACAAAAGTGGCATTCAGCCACACAGGCATGATACAATAATATGAATTATGTTTACATATTTTTTAAGTCTGAGGTATTATTCTTAGCTGTTGTCCTGGGTCACAGCCAGACCTTGGGCCAGCCAGACCTCAGGCCATTTGGGCCTTGGATCAGCTAAGTCTTGGATAACAGCCAGACCTTGGGCCAGTCAGGCCCGGTGCCCACAACTGCCCTCTCCCCCACCTCAAGGACTCTCCGGAATGGAGCCCCCAACAACCCCCAGGCAGGCAGGCAGGATGTCACCATCAGTCTGATGGTCCCTGGCCAGCCCCACTCCCACCCTCCCATTCCTTCTTCCCCAGGCCCACAGCGCCCCTACCCTGTTCTGGACCTGAGAGGTCTATGGGAAGCTAGTGCCAGAGTAAGTCTCCTCTCATCCACAAACTCCTGTCTGCCTCAACCTCTAGGCCTGAGATACCAGCTCAGCCTTACCACTCCCCATCTGATTCTCCTGAGGACCAGGGGCCTAGTTCACCCCACAGGATGAAGCTCCTCTCCATCTGTTCCCAAATCCCACCCGAGCGGCAGGGAGGGGATGGGGAGTTAGGACATGGAGAAGAAGTCGGTTCGATTCATTCCATTGGGCCTCATTCAATGGCTTCATTCAAATGCAGAAAGCTCAGAGCCTGAGACCCAGCCTCAGGCTTCTCCCCATCATTCTACCAGGCCATTTTTCTTTTCTTAATGTCTCCCGCCCTCAGGTGGCAGCTTCCAAACTTCAGGAAAGGGGCAAAGAGAGTCTAGTCTACCTCCACACCCGCACCCCACTTTTCCCAACCCGGGCAAGCGCACTCAACCACTTGAGAGTCAAGGGCGGGATGTGAGGAGGGGGAGGGGATACATGAGTTCACTGGATGAGGGCCCGGAGAGGCCTGGTGATGGGGGATGCTTCCCAAAGGAAATCCTCAGTCTCATTCTACGGAATTCATTGGCAATGTCACATGCCACCTCCTCACCCATCCAAAGAGGAAGAAAGAGGCACATGCATGAAAGAACCCCACAGATGGCACCTCCAAGTGAAGGGCGTCTGGGACGGTGGGGTGAGGGGGAGCCCCCTCACTGGGCACACTCTGACTCTGAGTAGGGATCCCAGGGTCGTTTTCCACATCCAACTATAAAGAGTGAACACGACGACAAGGAGGATGGGAACGGACTCAGCTGCCAGGGCACTGCATGCATCCTTACGGACCAGTTTAAAATGATCCACCATGGGAGGTGTCTGTTTTTAGCACCCTGCAACACACACACACACACACACACACAGACACACACACACACACACACATTCTTGTTGGACCATGATGAAAACGACAATGACAACAACAACATACCGAACCTGAAATCAAAACCAAATTGCAACACCCTTTCCTTGACTCATAGTGAGCAAGTACCTGCGTCTGTCTGGGAAAGGGTTGCCTGCAGTGTGAAAAGCCAGGATTTGGCAATATGGAATATTTTCTTCCTGTCACAGTGAAGCAAAATCATCCATGACAGTAGGCAGAGGTGCCATTGTCATTCAGGAGGCCAGGCAGGCTGGCAGTGGTTTTGCATTTAAAAGTATCACCTTATGTTCCAATACTTGAAAGGAAGGAAGGAAGGAAGGAAGGAAGGAAGGAAGGAAGGAAGGAAGGAAGGAAGGAAGGAAGGAAGGGAAGGAAGAGAGAAAAGAAAGAACAAAAACATCCCCTACCCGCCTTTCATAGCATTTGCACTGTGAATTTTGTGTCATTGTTGTTGTTTTCTTTTCTTTCTCCTGCTCAACCATCTGCCATGTCTACCCAGAGATTTCTACCCCTTGCAGCCAGGAAAGGCCTCACTGCCACAAAAGAATAGCACTTTTGTTTCCTTTAAGTTGGATGACAGGTGACAGGTTTGATTTATTATTTTCTTTACACCTTTCAAAGGTTTTATAAATGTTCTATAAACAGTGTAAAAGAGTGGTAGAAAAGTGAAAACATGATGAAATTATCAGAAAATGGTATGAAATACGCAATTGGAAAACATCGCTACTTCGGGTACTGCAGGCAACATTTTCTTTCACAGGTGAATAGTTTTCAGTCAGTTGGTTTCTTAATATTTTTCAGTCAGTTTTCAGTCAGTTTGTTTCCATTACCACTGGCCTATGACATGACATCGCATGGGTTTGAGGTTTTACAACGTGGTGGTCAGACTTTTTGTTTTGTTTTGGAGGAGGCTTTCTCTCTCTCTCTCTCTCTCTCTCTCTCTCTCTCTCTCTCTCTCTGTGTGTGTGTGTGTGTGTGTGTGAGAGAGAGAGAGAGAGAGAGAGAGAGAGAGAGAGAGAGAGAGAGAGAGAGACTTTGGAGTCTGCTTACTTCTTGAATCAATTCCTTCTTTTTCGGTGGTGGGGGCCCGGGGAGATGGCACTTGGGAACACTGTAGAGCCACTGAAGCTATTGCCAAATCGCTTTTGTCGGTGCCCACGTAGGTAGCATGCATGTGAACTCGAATGGGCGCGGGGCGTGAGGAGGGAAGTTTCCGCGTGTCTGTCGGCCATCGGCAGGTGGAGGAGAGGAAAACATTATGCTCCCTCCCTCTGATACCCTTCGTAGTCCTTGGCTGAGACCAACCCCTGTTACCGAAAGACATATGAAATGAGAGAGAGAGAGAGAGAGAGATTGCTCGTAGATGAGTGGAGCGCACGTCCCGCGGGAGCAGCCGACACCGTGAGTCACTGAAACGGTGGCTCAGGATTCCCACATCTGTCTCTCGCATCTTCTGCAAGAGAGCAGAAGTCAAGTCATAGAGAAGGGACAGGAGGCAGGAGAGCAGTTTTCTGTAGGTTTCAGAGGTTGGCCCACTGGGGGGAGGTCAATTAGTGGGAGCGAGGAGACGAGAACCAACGAGTGAGGATTCGTTTTTGGACCGACGTCCAGGCTTCATGTTCCGCATCCGGGTCGGGAAGCACCAGGAAGAAGTAGCATGTCCTTCGAGCCTCTGCTCTTTTCCTGAGTGCCATGAGTTCTCAATCACAAGTGGTCTATGTCAGGGTGACAGACTCCGGTTCTCTTCCCTTGTCACAGGGGAAAATATCTCCCTAATCTCCCCCCTCCAATAAATGGGGGTGGGTGTACCGCGGCGATCTACATACATCACGGACACTGGACACCGTATCTCCTTTAAAAACAATTTCTACAGACCATCGAGTCTAGGACTTCCATCAGAAAAGGCCACCTGACCTCACCACCACTTGACATTTGGAAAAGGGCGCAGGCAGCCTTCGGACTCAGTAGCATGGGAAAATCCAGAAACTGTCTGTTCCATCTGAAAGGCTCATTGAAGACGCGGATGAAACTGTACAAAGGGAACGGAGCACTGTGACACATGCAGAGAAACACAGCCAAGTCTCGAAAACTCTTCTGTCGGTGAAAAGAGCCCAGTTGTCCAAGGGCGACTGTGTGTGTGAAAGATGTGTACAACTTCCTTGATAAGAGATAGGCAGAAGAGTCAAATTCTAGAGGGAGAAAGCAGATAGAGGGTGGCGGGGGAGAGGAAGGGGAATGTGGAGCGGGGATGACGGGGCGGGCTTCCTTTTGAAAATGATAGATATGTTCTGGAAATCTGGGTGGTGGGTACACAGCTTTGCAATGAGGCCACAGAAGCCCAGTGAATTTTGAAACGAGCAGGTTTTATAGTGTGTAGAACTATGTATCGCGACGTTAAAAATGAGTGACGAAAAAAAATACACAGGAAGGAGGGTCGATCAGGTCTGCCTTTCTGCCTGTCTACATTACATACATACATATCTACATACCTGGGGGTGGAGAGAAGACCAGAGAAAGCTAAGGATCTAGCTAGTTAGTTCATGACGCTGGGCATGAGTGGCATTCTATTTTATTTGACTCATTTCATCTTAATTTTCTTTTTCTTTCCCTTTTTCCTATGACTTTAAAATTATTTCTGCCGGAACAAAACAAACCACCTCCGTGGAGATGAAACAAAGACCACCCACAGGAAACAAAGTAAGAGATACTTAATAACAGTTGGAGTCAGTCACCAGTAGGCCACTGGCCGCTGCCACCGCGTTTGGCAGAGACGACGCAAATGGAAGGCAAGGAGAGGGGGACCAGGAGAGGCTTTGAAGCTGGCTGCCAGGGCGTGGGGCAGCTGGTGGAGGCAGACTGTCTAGAAGTTGAAGGGCTGTCCCAATGTAGTTGCCAGTCCACCTCGTTGTCCAGAGAAAGGTTCCCTAGCCTCACAAGGGATCCAGTGGACTGAGAATGTGGGGGGTTCCCGGTGGGAGAGCCCACACCACACTTCGGCAGCAAGCAGCCCCCCAAAGTCCAGGGTCAGGCCGCAGGCAGGGCTGGGCCTAGAAGTCATTAGGTCGAGGGATATCCCTCAGACAGAAGAGAACTACAATAGGATTTTACAAATGTAAGGAATGAAAAGAACAAACTATCAAAAACAGACTGAAGAAGACAGGACAAAGCTGGGGATGGCCAGAGGGGAGGTGGAGGTGAGGGACCGGGCTGAGAGAATGGGGTGAAGGGTTCAAGGAGTACAAACGAGTAGACCAACCATGGTCCTGGGGATGGGGAGCCCACCTAGGAACGCAGTTAGTTAGCGCT
Source organism: Pteropus vampyrus (assembly GCF_000151845.1). Lineage (NCBI taxonomy): Eukaryota > Metazoa > Chordata > Mammalia > Chiroptera > Pteropodidae > Pteropus > Pteropus vampyrus. The sequence continues at coordinate 4,571,485 of NW_011888948.1, forward strand.
CAGGGATGACTCTGTGAAGAGCCAGAGGAGATGAAAGAGCCATGGGGGCGGGAGTATCGTTTGTTTTCTGAATCTGTTTATGGAAACGTCTAACCCATGCACTGGATACTTGAAACTAACACAATAAAACTTAGGGGGGAGGGGGATGGGGGTCAGTACAGAACCGTAGAGCCTTTCTCTTCTTCTGTTGCCCCACCAGAGAAGCAGCAGGCTGAGACGCTCCCATCTCAGATCCCTCTATATGACCTAAGTCACGTGTGTGAACTGGCACTTTCATGTCTATGAAAAAGACACGTGATGAGAGATGGAAGGTCCTAGCCTACCGTCTGCTTTTGGACCGCCCCGTCCCTGCATCCCCATCTCCTCCTCTGGCTGCCCTTTAAACAAGCAAACGGCCATCTGGTCGCCCCAGCCATCTGGTCGACTCATCCGAAGGCTACGGAGGCGGCCGCCGGCCACGCAGGTGGCCCCAAGCACCGTCGGGCCGGGTCCTTCGGGGTCTGTGGGCGGCGGGGGACGCATGCGCGAGCGCGCCGCAGCGCGCCCTCGTCCCTACTCGAGGTTGGGACGCGTTTCTCGCGGCCCAGGGCAGAGTGGTCGGTGGGCGCCCTGGGCCGGTAAGGGGAAAGGGACTTGGCGCAGAGAGATCTGTGTTCGCGCGCGCTCTCGAGAGCCTCCTGAACGGATCTCTGCTGCGTCGGCGACGGACTCCTTCCTTCCCACAGCCATCTCCACCTCGGCCGGTGAAGGGCCCCGTGGCGGACTTGGAAATGTCGCCCGGGAGACGCCTGCTGAGCCGTTCGACCCATACACGGCCGCCTGCGAGGGAGAGGCCGGGACGCGACGAACGCACTGGACCAGCTAGCTGGTCGACTCCCCGCAGACCGCCATGACCTGGAGGAAGAGGGAGAGAGGACCAGCTAGCGAGTTGGATGGTCAACCCCGACCGCGGACAGAGGCGGGGAGGCGAGCGGGCAACCCCGGACTCCCCGCCCCACCCCCCGTCGGGTCACGCTGCCCAACTCGTGGACCCCAGCGCTTCCAGCGCCGCGGCGGGTCGCTGGGCTACGCGCGGGAGGATTGGGGTTAGGGCGGGGCCGCCGGGACCCCGGAGAGGAGAGGAAGAGGGGTGAGCACTTGTCTTCTAGTCTTCTAGTCTTTTTTCTCTCATGCACTCCCATCCTCTTGCCCTTTTGATCCCCCAGAGGACCCGATGCAAGACCACTTAAGGGTTATTTCCTTGATAAAACATTTTTCGGGTTAAAATATTTCTTCTTTGTGCGCCCCCCTCCCTTCACAGTCTTCTAGAATGGCAGAGGATTATTGTATTTAGTTTCGTATTTATCTAAATCCTTGATCAGTGGTTGTGTTTCTTCAGTCCAGGAAAGAGGAAAGCGACTAATTATTCCCATTCACCCAGTGCTTAGCACAGAGGTGCAAAAAATGTTGATTGATTTACTGTAAACTGAAGATCAAGGAAGAAAGTCATTATAAAAGCAAAGAACAGGAGTAAACTGGTAGATTGCCTCAAGGAGCCCCAAGATTCTTCCCCCTTTCGTTCTGTGTAATTAAAAAGGGGGATTATGGAAAGTAACATCACAGGGAAATCCATCACAAATTTCTTACTGGGTAGGTCCTGGTGGTTAGTCATGCCCCAGGCATATAACTTCTTTAGTAAAATGTTATCCTTAAGCAAGTCCTGTCCATTGTTTCTGAGCATTTAGATTAACACACATTTGAAATAAACCATAGCCACCCTGAAGAGAGCACATAATCTTGTTAACTACCTTATAATCCAATTACCACCTTTCTTTCTCCTACCTCCATGTAATTTTGCTTAGTTCCCTCCTTAATTTTAAATGCATAAACGAGATGGCAAACTGTTATTCTATGAAATATTTATCTCCGTCTGTTGAGATCTTGTTTCGGGTGTATCCTTTTTTTGAGCTCAAATAAATTTTTATAAAAATTCTCTACAGGTTTGGACATTCTTACTTTGACAGCTCTCACTGATCTGCTATTTGGTATAAGACTATAAAGGCAATGTCACTTCCTTGATGCCTACAGATCCCCTAGAGCTATAGCAATAAAAAGTACATTTCCATGGCCTCTCTATGAGCTTTGGGAAGTGTGAGTCAAACCAAATCCTTAATGTAATTAAAAGTTCAAGAATGCTGAAAGCGTTACCTCTAATGCAAATATGTGAGGATAGGGCTCAATATACCGATAAAGAGCATGAGCCTGGAGGTTGCTGTAAGTCACATGACTTAACGAGTGATAGAGCCAGGACTGGACCATAGCCCCTTGACTCCCAATTCCATGCACCATTCATTACATAGTGCAAGCACTTCCTCTTGACAGGGAGCTCTACTGAATCGGTCATTTCAACTGTCTGTGCACGCACATACACACAATATTTCTATAAACATCAAAATATTATTTAGATACTTCCCACCCCCAGTCCTCAACTAAGATAGGCTAAACAAAAACACTCATCAATGAAGACAAATGAACAAAACCACTAACCACACTCCCATAGGACCAGCAGGATATCAGGAATATTAAAGAGGAATCCAAATTCACTGGGGCTACATTTGAATATATGCTCTTGTAGGAGAGAAGAACTTTTCCCTTCGAGATTCTTTGGTTGACCTAATAATTAAGTTGACATACGACAGATTAACATTAAAACAAATTTAATAATTAAGTTGACATATGACAGATTAACATTAAAACAAATTTTAATTTTGTATATATGAGAGCTCATAGAAATATGAGATTCAAATAAGTGACCAAAGCAGTCAGCTTTTATAGTTTTAGACACAGAAACAATACATTTGTGAGGAATTGACAAGACAGAGAAGTTTGCACTTGGGGTAGTAAATTAGTAAAGAAGTGGTAAGTTTTGTTTAAACAGCTTTCTTAGCTTTCAATTTTCCATCTCTGGTGATAAGGATATCTCTACCTCCTGGTACAAGGAGATATATTCCACATGGGAGACTTATTTCCTGCTTTCAGGAGGACAAAGTACCCTTCTTGGATTGGTTATTTATTAAATAACTAGTTCAAAATAATCAATATGCCAAACTGGCACATTTTGGGGTTGACTGCCCTGAAACCCATTGCTCCGTCATTTACTTATTTATAGTCCCAGACAATTGACTCCTCTCTGCCTTCATATATAAAACTTTCTCATATATAATTTCTTCATATATAAAAGATAAAAAATTGTGTTGAGAGAATTCAGTGAGTTCATATACACACAAAGTAGCACATGATCAAGTATTCAATTAATTTTATTTATTATTATTAATTATTATTTGAAGAATTATTTCAGTTATCCTGATTGGTGAAATTTGATACACAATATTTTATTGTTCTTTATATCTGCCATGAAGAAGAATTAACCTTGTAATCTGCTCTTTGTTCTGCTTCTGCAGACATGATTGCTGCATAGGTCGAAGGGCAGAGTGATCTCAAAATCAACTAAAGACTCACCCTCCCCTTTGATTGTTTTGTCTAGATAACAGATGTATTGCCTTTGTTTGTTAAGCTCTGTAAAAGTAAGGTTACCCCTGAGCTCAGAGCCCAGATCTTCAGACCGCCGGCATAATAAACCTGAGTTCTCCAACTCTCCGAGTGGTGCTTGGTTTCTCACTGGTCTTGTTTCTGCAACAGCTACAAAATCGTTGATGGATTTTTTTTTTAAATAAAGTTTATTTCACTTACTATGTTATATATAACAGCAGAAGCATCTAGTTTCTCTCCTTTTCTCTTTCTGTTTGAAAGTTAAAGAACAGTTTCAAACTGAATATCAACTGTAATTGAAAAATTTAAAAAGTGGGAGAAAAAGGTGAAGGAGAATAAGAGGTTCAAACTTAAAGGTATAAAACAAGTCATGGGGATGTGGTATACAGCATAAGAAATATAGTCACTAATATTATAATAGCATTGTACAGTGTCAGATGGTTGCTTGACTTTTTTAGGTATATAAATGTTGAATAACTGGGGTACATCTGTAACTAAAATAATATTGTATATTAGCTATAGTTTCATAAAAATACTCAAAAAAGAGATAGTTTCAAACCTGTCACTCCATGCAAGGTTAGGCCCTTCTGTACTCTTCCTCATGTTTCATTTCTGTGGTTCAGGGGCTCAAAGCAAGAAACTCTTTAAATAACTAGCTAAGACTCTTGTCAATACAGAAAGAGGAAGCCCTACCTATTTACTTCTCAGAGGCACCTGTTCTCTGAACAGTGACACCCCAAAGGGAAGGTGGGTCTTGGGGCATTTATTGGCTTTGGTGGCTTTTATCTCCCTGCAAATGGCTCCATGTCTCCCACCTCTCATCTCCTTCAATACCAAATCATAATACAAATATCCCTTGTTGGATTATAGAACTAATAGTGCCTTCTGTCCAACTGGTTTCTATATCCAAAAATAGCCAATAGCAATCACAGCTCCCTAGGCTCCTGACTTCTACCTTACGCTGTTGCCCGCAGTGGAATTTCTCTTTTATCTTAACACACACTTTCTCCTAGTCAAGTGGGCTTTCCTGACCTTTAAGCCATCATTGTTTGTTTTCTTCCCCAAAAGTGAAAAGAATGCCTTTTCCCAAGGCAAGGGATTAACTCTTTATCTGGAGAAAATCAACAGATAAATTTGTAGTGAGATCTTTGAACTAAGGGTCTTTCTTAGGTGCATAGGTACATCCACCTTTTGACAACACTCGAAAGAGAAACTCAAGAGTTCCAGTCAAGATGGCGGAGTAGGTAAATGCTGTGCTCACCTCATCCCATGACCACATCAAAATTATAACTAAAGTATAGAACAGTCAACCTGGAGAACCATCTAAAGAGAAGCTGATTAGAAGTCCTATAACTAAGAATATATGGGTATACAAAAAAAAAAAAAAAAAAAGCCATGTGGAGATTGATAGGAGAGGCAGAGATGCAAAACGAGCTGGCTCCGCACCTACATGTGGTGGTTGAGAATCAAGAGGAATATTTCAGCTGCAGAGGATGCCCCTGAAGAGTGAGGGGTCCTAGCCCCACACTGGGTTCTCCAGACCAGAACACCAGTGCTGGGGAGAATAGCCCCTATAACATTGGGCTGTAAAAATCAGTGGGAATTCAGGTTGTTTGGGTAAGATGGAAGGCTGCTGTAGACCCAGGTCTCCTTTTAAAGGGACTGCGCACAGACTTACTTTCTCACAGTTGCTCACACTGTGCTCTGGCAGAGGGACAGTGGCTTGGGAAGGTGTGTGGTGGGGGAGGATGTGCCAGAGATATATAGGGAGAAAATGAGTTCTGTAGCCTCAGAGCAAGAGCTGGAGAGACAGCTTCCATTGTCCCTGTGTTGAGCCCTCCTTCTCCACAGCCAGCATGCAGGCACCATCTTTCCTGGGTTGAGCCCTCACCCTACATGGCCAAATCTGAATCTTCATCAACCTGGTGACCCTTACTCACTTCACCCTGTTAACTCCCTGAGACCCCACCTCACCCAGTTGTGAACCATCTGGCTGAGCCTTACAGACAGCTGGCAGGCATTGGAAGACCTCGAAGTGTCCTTTTGCTGAATGGTCGCAGGCTCAGTTCTGGTGGCAGCAGCTCTCAGTTCTCAGCATGGCCTCTCCCACATGTGCCTTGAGTTCCAGCACAGTCAGCTACCAGATTGCCTTGTAGTTCTTACAAGGTAGCGCCAGGCTGGTCACTGGCAGAGGCTGACTTTGGTCTGCACCAGAGACCCTCCAAGAGGCTCCAGAATCAATACACCTGGTGGCCAGCTTCAGACCACAACAGAGCACCACCTGATTAGCTCTGCAAGTGCCATACCCAAGGGTGGACTCAGCAGACATTACAGCCCACTGGGACAAATCTCGTTCTGTAGGGTCAGCCCCTGCACAGCAGCTCATACACTGTGGTCATGGCCAATACTCACAGCCAATAAGGGTCAATCCCACTCACTGATATGTTAACAGAAAGCAAGACTCAACTACTACAGGAGGAACATTCCTGGAACACCAGGCTCAGGTGATCAGGAAGACTGTGCCACTGGACCCCACAGAATACCTACTACATGAGGGCATCCTGCCAAGGCTGTGAGACATAGCAGATCTACCTAATAGATAGAAACAAACACAGAGAGGCAGCCAAAATGGGGAGACAAAGAATCATGTCCCAAATGAAAGAACAGAAGAAATTCTAGAAAAACAACTAAACGAAACGGAGATAAGAGTTGGATACAGAGTTCAAAATACTGGCTATAAGGATGCCCAAAGAACTTAGTGAGAACTTCAACAAAGAAGTATTAATTATAAAAAAGGATATAGAAATCCTAAAAAAGAACCAAACAGAGAGGAAGACTATACTAACTGAAATTTAAAAAAAATACATTAGAAAGAATCTCAGTAAATTAGATGAAGCAGAGGATCAAATCAGCAAGTTGAAAGACAAGGCAGTAGAAAACACCCTATTAAAATAGCAAAAAAATTTTTTAAAAAGATGATAGTTTAAGGGACCTCTGGGACAACATCAAATATAACAACATTTACTATCATAGGGTTACCAGGAGGAATAGAGAGAGAGCAAGGAATTGAAAACCTATTTGAAGAAATAATGACAGAAAACTTCCCTAACCCAGAGATGGAAATAGACATACAAGCCCAGGAATCACAGAGAGTAGAGTCCCAAACAAGATGAGCCCATGCCAAGACACATCATAATTAAAATGCTAAAGGTTAAAGACAAAGAGAGACTCTTAAAAGTAGCAAGAGAAAGGCAGTTAGTTACCTACAACGGAGCACGCATAAGACTGGCAGCTGATTTCTCAAAAGGAACTTTGCAGGACAGAAGGGCTTCACAGAAAATATTCAAAGTGTTGAAAACCCAGGATGTACAACTGAGAATACTTTATCTGGCAAAGGTATCATTTAGAATTGAAGGACAGATAAACAGCTTCCAAGATAAGAAAAAGCTAAAGAAGTTCATCACCACCAATATTACAAAAAATCCTAAAAAGACTTCTTTAAGAAGGAAAAAAAAAAATGAAAACAGAGAACATAAATATGAATTAAAAAATGGCAATAACTACATACCTATCAATAATTACCCTAAATGTAAATAGACTAAATGCTCCAATCAAAAGATGTACAGTAGCTGAATGGATAAGAAAATAAGACCCATACATATGTTGTCTATAAGAGATCCACTTCAGATCAAAAAACACACAAAGACCGAAAGTAAAGAGATGGAAAAGATATTTCATGCAAATAGAAATAAAAAATAAATCTGGGGTAGTCATACTTATACTATACAAAATACACTTTAAAATAAAGGCTATAATAAGAGACAAAAGGCATTTCATAATAATGATAAAGGGATCAATCCAACATTTATGCACCCAACATAGGAGCACTTAAGTATACAAAGCAAAAATTGATTGACATAAAGGGAGACAGTGACAGTAATGCAGTCATAGCAGAAGACTTTAAGACTCCATTGTCTCAAATGGATAGATCTTCCACACAGAAAATCAACAAGAAAATAGCAGCCTTAAATGACACATTAGACTAGATGAATTTAATTGATATTTTTGGAGTATTTCACTCTAAAGCAACAGAATATACATTCTTTTCAAGTACACATGGAACCAGCATTATTTACAATAGCCAAGATATGGAAGCAACTTAAGTGTCCATTGATAGATGATTGGATAAAGAAGATGTGGTATATATATAATGGAATATTACTGAGCCATAAAAAAGAAATCTTACCATTTGCGACAACATAGATGGACCTAGAGTGTATTATCTCAACATAGATGGACCTAGAGTGCAAGTGAAATAGTTCAGACAGAGAAAGAGAAATATCATAAGATCTTACTTATATGTGGAATTTAAAGAACAAAAATAAAAATGAACAAACAAAACAGAAACAGATTCATAGATACCGAAAACAGTTTGATGGTTGCCAAATGGGAGCGTGGATCGACTGCTGAGTGAAAACTGTGAACAGAATAAGATATACAAATTTCCAGTTATAAAATAGTCACAGGGACGTGAAGTACAACATAGGGAAAATAGTCAATAATATTGTAAGTAACTGTGTATGGTGCCAGGTGGGTACTAAACTTATTGGGGGATCACTTCATAAATTATATAAATGTCTAACCTCTACTCTATATACCAGAAATTGATATAAAATGATATTGAATGTCAACTGTAAATTTTAAAAAATTGAAGAAAAAAAAGAGAAGCTCAGCTTAAGCTTCTTGGAAAAAGAATTAAAAATTAAGTTTGGTAGTAACTAAATGTGACTGTTACCAATGAAAACTTTGAATTTAGCAAAACAGAGGACTCTCAAAACAGGTGCCTGTCAATATCTAAGCATGTGATTCCTAAAAAGATTAACAATTGTGACTCAGGGTGTTAGAAATCTGGGCTGATCTATCCTTACTTTGCTCTTTAGTGTCCTGGTAAAACTACAGATCCACAATCTGATAGATTTTTTCTCTTAAATTTAAACCACATGTAATGACTTATTTTATAAGCATATGTCATAACATATTTGGGTAACTATTGGGCAAACTAAAAAGTTGGCAGTAGATTTCAAAACTTACTCAATTGCTTAGTAAAGAAAGAAGCTTTTTGAAACCGCTGTGACTTGCCATTTCTTTAAGCCCTTGATGTGAGCATCTGTAGGAATGATGAAAATTGAAAAAGTTGCTCTTACATGAACAGGGTGAAGTTGGGAGCCTGGGGGTCAAGCCGGAGATGTGTATCTGCACTGCATCTAAGAATAATGAAACCCAGCCAAATCTCATTCTTTGCACCAGATTTGTTGGAATGATGGCTACAAAGCTGAACTGCTTATCAGAGCAACTGGCATCAACTCCTTATCTTTTGGAAGTTTTGAGGGGCACTTTGGAAAGCTGTTGGATTAATTGAGAGCTAGTTCTTAGACTGTTTTTCTTTAATTCCATATTTTAAAGGGGTAGTCATTTCCATATGATAAAAAATGCCAAATATCCCTAAACACATTAATCTATTCACTGTCTGGCACCATGGCAGCCAAGAAATACAAAAGTATTTTTTGAGACATTTGAATTTGCAAGTTGATTAGAACTTCCTATTTTTCTGTGATTATTGTGGCTCCTCAAGATGGCAGTAGACAAATAGATCTATCTGCTTAAAAGTCAGCAGGGCTAAACTCTAATCTCATCTCTACAGCCAGTGTTGCAGCCTCTTACTGCATGCATGTATGCATGCGTGATATGGCAGAAATGGATCAAGGGAATGATATCCTGGAACCCTGGAAAGGAGAACATTTCAAAAAAGAGGATATTATCAGCTTTCTCAAACACCATAAGTATAGTACCGAAATGTGTGCAGGGAACTCTTAAAAACAACTTCGTCGAGGTATAATTGACATACAATAAGCTACATATATTTAAAGCATATATAGTTTGATAAGTTTTGGCATAGGTACACACTCTAAAATCATCACCATAATCAAAATAATGAACACATCTATTACCCCAAAAGTTTCCTTGTGCTCCTTTGTAACCCCTCTTCACCGCATTTCCTATTTCCTCCCTTCCAGACAATCACTAATTCATCATTGTAGATTTGTTTGCTTTTTTAGAATTTTATATAAATAAAATGACATAGTATGTGCTTAAAACAATCTAGCCTCCTTCAGCTGGCCTACTTATTTTGATATTGAGACTCATCCATATTGGAATGTATATCGACTGCACTTTCTTTCTTTTTGCTGAGTAATATTTCATTGTGGATATACAATGGATATATCACAGTTTAGCCATTTGCCTGTTAATGAACACTAGGGTTCTTTCCAGTTTTGGGCTAATGCAAATAAAGATGCTTTGTGTTCATGTCTTTGTATGAACACATGTCCTCTTTCCTTGAATAAATACTGTGGGTGGTTCATATGGTACATGTATGTTTAACTATTTAAGAAACTTCTGAACTATTTTTCAAAGTGGTGGTACCATTTTACCTTCCCTCAAGCAGTGTTTGAGAGTTTCAGTTCTTCCACATCCTTGCCAGCACTTGGTATGGCAATCTTTTTAACTTTTTCCATTATAATATATATTGTCCATGAAATCTGATAATCAGAATGTTCTGATAATCTTCAGAAAGCATCTTCATGTAGTGGTGCAGAATAAGTAGAAGTTAAGCAGTGTAGACAATGAGTATAGGCTGTTCTCAGAGACTTTTGGCTATAAGGAAAGGCTCCAAGTTCATGTAAAATTCATGGTTATACATGCAAAATAGGTCTGCTCTACATCTGAACTACAACACTTTAAAGTTTATTATTTGTCCAGTTCACACTGTGAGCACTTTGATGGGGTATTACTGAATAATATATTTCTTTTGAATTTTACAAATCATAAGACCATGTTGCTTCTCGAACAATATTTAAGAATTAAGGTTAGATAAAAATCTGCTGAATTCCTTAGTCTGTTAATCTAGCTTTGAATATGTCACATGTGTCCTTATCCTTTCTAACAAGGCACACCCAAACAGAAGACAGACAAGGGGACTGGAAAGGGGAGATAAAGACAGAGTGAGAAACGAGAAACGAATAGGGTGACCATCTGTCCCACTTTGCTGGGCACTGTCCCAGTTTTAGCACAAAATATCTTGAGTCTGTTAGTGTGTGTTCCACTTTAGTGAGAGCTAAAGCAAAAATTAAAACCACAGAGCCTGAAGATGCGGGTGGAGAAAATAAGATGTCACACAATCTTAAATCGGTTTAGAGACTATTTCTCACTTCTTTCTAACAATAAGAAATGTAACCTTGCAAATCAACAATATGGTATATGTGGAAGAGTAATGCAAAAACTAGGAGTTCATAAGGTAGAAAATGTTTCAGAGCCACTCACTTAAGCAAATAGATCCAGTAAGAGTGGGCACAAGGTCAGAATGAGTTCAGCACTCCTCCCTCTGCTTACCTCCTCATTCTGTGGCTACCAGCTTCTCACTACATTTGGGGATGCCCATGTGGGTTGAATTGTGTCTCTCCCCCTCAAAATATTTTTAAATCCTAACCCCAGCTATCTCTGACTATGACCTTGTTTAGAGATGGGGTCTTTACTGGTATAATTGAGTTAAGATGAGGTCATACTAAAATAGGACGGGCCCAAATCCAATGACTGGTGTCCTTATAAGAAGAGAGAAATTTAGACAAAGAAACACATAAAAGAGAACAAAGCCATGTGACAATGGAGGCAGAGATTAAAATGATTTATCTATAAGCTAAGAAACACCCAGGATTGCTGGCAGTCACCATAAGCTAGGAGAGAGGCAGATTCTTCCTCAAAGCTTCCAAAAAGGAATCAAACCTGCTTAACAACTGGATTCTGGACTTCCAGCCTCCAGAACTGTGAGAGAATAAATTTCTGTTGTGTTAATCTACCCAGTTCATAGTATCCTGTTACAGCAGCCCTAAGAAACCAACACAGATGTTTCCACATATGTACTTTCAATGTTAATTTATGTACTGAATATTTATTTAACAAAAGTTTATTGAGTAACTACAATGTTCTAGGGCCTGCGTGGGCATTATGAAAGAAGCAAAGTAGAATGACACTGCCTTTCCCCTAATTACCCATATGTACTTTCCAAATTTCCATGCAGTTGATACCCCTTCCATGATTCCTTCCTTCATTATAGCTCCCTAGGTGGGTTCCAGTGGTTCTCAACTATCTCTGGACATCGTAATCATCTGGGGGAGCTTCTTAAACATACCAATGCCCTGCCAAGCTGAGATTCTGAGTCCATGAGTTCAGGGTATAGCCAGGACATCTTATAAGTTCCACAGGTGATTCTAACATGCAGGGTGGAGGCTCTTTGGAAGTCTGCTTCTCCTCTTGTTTTTTCACACCACCCTGTGACTACTTCAGCCATAGCACCCTCAGTATCATATTAAAATGGTATGCTTCTTTTTGTCTACCAGAAGAATGTTTCTCAACTTTGGCTGCACAAACCAATCTCCTAAGGAGTTAAAATTTCTCACGTACCTGACAAATCCCAGACCAATTGAATTAAAATCTTTTTAGGTGACTGCAATTTGCATCCAAGTTTGAGAACTACTGTACTAGATTATAAGCTCCTTGGGGCAAGAGTTAATGATATAGCCTTAACGATCTTGGTAACTCCATTGCCAATACATTGGCGGGGGGTGGAGGGGGAGGCTGCAGTCAAATCTCTATGCCTCTTTTACAAGTGACAATCCACAGGAGGGCTAGCTGCTCCAAGAAGTTACACATGGAGGCTCAAAAACAAGGCAGGCAGTGACAGTGATGTCAGCTGCTCCTGGGTGCCAGCAGAACAGCCACCAGGTTCACTAAGGTGGCTTCTAGGAACCTGGGAGTTTTGCATAGCTTAACACGTATACACACACATCAGAGGCTGAAATTAAACCTTAGCCTAAAACTAACTACTGGCTGCCTTATCTGCTCCCTCCAGCCATTCTCTGTAAAAAAAAAAAAAAAAAAAAAAAAAGAAAGAAAGAAAGAAAAAAAGATAGAATAACATAAACACACCAGTAGATACTTGTTAAGTAAGCTAAATCTATCCCCCAAAAAACCCAAAACACAAATTTATAACCTGAAAAGGAGGCTAAAACAAATAAGTTATTATTTACAAAGTTGTATAAGTGACATAAAGAAGGTACAATGAAGACGCATCTTCTTTTTGGAAGTAGATAGATAAGAAAAGTAAGGAAAGCCAAAAATTACTCTTGAAAAACCTTTAGGAAGGCACTTTTATAATTCAATGCTTTCCCAAGATCATAGAAAGAATGGCTGTTTCTTCAGTTGAACACCAAATGAGGTAATGAGCTTGCTTGCTTTAGGAATCATGTTGATTGTAAGATTCAACTCTTCCAATGCTAGAATTACACTCAGTTTGAGAAGACACTCATTCTAAGAAAGACCACTGGAGATCTACTGAGGAAGAGTGATTAAATTCCAGTTCTGCTTTCTCCTAAAGTTGAATGTGAGTGCTATTCCCATCAGTATTTAAATTATATGCCTTCCTTTTTTGGTCAAGAACATATATTTTAATTTACATTTTAAAAATATGTATGTGATTCCATTCCCCTGTGCCAGCAAACAGCTTTGTGAGAAAAAAAAAAAAAAACTTATACAATTGTGAGATAAAGGACTGATTTTTTAATGGAGAAAGGGGTAGAGCTGCTCTTACAGTTAAATGGAACTAGGATGGAAACAAAGCACTCTCATAACTGCTCCTTATTGTGTTATCAACTTTTTCTCTTAGATTTCTACATACATTAGGGTTAATGGCTACCAGTGGTTTAAAACACATGCTTATAACTCTACCTATAAGATAAAAAGAATATAAAACTTAAAAAAAAAAAAACTTTCTTTGAGTTCTAATTTGAAAAACCTTTAAGGAAGGACTCTGGTTGGCCAAGCTTGGGTCACCATAGTTTTATGATAGAGGATAGACGGGGTACTGTGATTGGTAGCCCCCTCCACAGGTTCAAGGTTGGAGCAGAGAGAAACAGCTACCAAAAGAGAGAGGTAGTCCCCATGAGAGATCATTAAAGCCTGAATGATACTGGTGCCAATGAGAACAAAAAGAAACTCAGCAGTTAATTGAATAAGAGTTACTAGAGAAAGAGAAGCCTTAAAAAAATAACTTGAGAGTTCAAGTTTTGGTGGCTGAAAGAACTATAGCGCCATTACTATTAATGGAGATTTAAAGAGGAGAAACTAGTCCGAAGGGAAGGCAAAAAGTCTGACTCCAGACATGTCGTTTGAATTGCTGTTCCAGAGGACATAGAGAATGAGTTGTGCACCAGGTGATTCAAATAGGAAGCTGGTGCTTAGGAGAAAGAGAAGGTTTTGATAAGTGAATAGTGATGAGCATGATCTGCACAGAAGAATAATAAGGAACGTTGAAAATATAGAAAGGAAAGAGAAGTAAGAAAAAGGTGAACCTTGAGGAAGCCTCTACATGTAAAGAGAAGAGGAAGAGAGAGAAAGGTGCAATCAGAGAGCTAAAAGAAGAGCCTAGAAAGAGAATGACTGTGTGATGCTGAAATAACTGAAGGTGTGATTGAGTTTTAAACTTTGACAGACAATAAATTTGCCCAGGAGGAGGTTGTGGTATCAGTAGATTTCATGGACTTCAAAAGAGCAGGATGATAGATGTTGATAGGGTCTGCCTCTTTTTGCCCTTGGTTCCTAAGTTTCCTCCATGCCTTCCATGCTTCTCTCCAGTGCTAGTGCTCCTTCTTCAGCCAATGTATTGATAGGTAGCAGCAGGAACCAGCAGATGTAAGTAGATGGGTTGCAAGTCTTCTAGCTCATAGATGTCTGAGCTTTAATTACCCTTTTTCTGACTTACGATCTCTGATATTTATCATTAACCTAGCTGAGATCACTGAATATAATCTGTTACAATGTCATTATATTTAGTGCCAGTCTTCATAAAGAAGTAGGCAGCTATCTACTACAGGTAGAATTTCCCGTGATCTTCCTTGACTTGTAGCTGATACTTGCATTTTACTATCAGAGTTAAATCTTCTTAGCCTAAGGCTTTGTTTCCTGTGAGAACACAGATCCCATTGGGGGAACAAACACATGTATCTGCTATCAGTATATGATTTTGTTAGAGTATTTGTTATACTACTTTATAGTTATTTACTTGATTGTTAATGTCCTCAACCAGTCCATACATTAATCCATGGTGGCAAAAACTGTGTTTTATTTACCTCTGAACCCTAGTCCTTAGCCCAGCCAGTGATGTGCCAGGGCTAGCTTGCACTCATGTGCTCATCTCTTCCCAGTTCTGTGGTTAGTGGCATCGCATTAGTAGCTAGATATCAGCCATGGAGGTAGCATTTGCATCACATAAATTGGTAAGTGCTACAACTAGGGTTGTTTTCCCTAGAGGGTGGTTTGTTAAACATTTACCACCATATCACTCCCTGTTCTTTTAGACTAGCAGTTTATTTTTTCATTGAACCATTGAACTTGTAAGCCTACAATAGACTGATTGTAAAGTGGTCCTACTATAAAATATAGGACCACTTTATTATTATAAAATAATAATGATATTGATCACTGATATTTCCATAATGCTTTACAGTTAATCTATAGCTTTCCTCATCTGACTTCTCAACAAAACTATAAGGTGGGACAGGAAGATTACTGAGCTAACCATTTATGTGAGAATCTTGCCAGGGATATGACAAGCTGATTCAGCTCTCACTGCAAGAGGAGGAACTCTCCAGGGTGGCAATTTCTTCCAATTTCTCACAGAGCAGTCCTGGCCATTCAGCTGGATTCATTCTCTTAGCCCTTCTTCTCAATAGTTTTTAGCTTTTAACATCTAAGAACCAGAACTGGCTACTGTATTAGGCTAAGTGACATTCCTAGAATGTATACTTAAGCAGCTAAGAGCTCGTTTTGAATTTGTAAAAAAAGCAGGCCATGAAGTAGACAGGCTGTAAGAGATCAACAACCTTATCCTGCATGATCCTATGGCTCTCAGTGATCAGTGTTCTAGAATGTCTCTCTTATTAGGAGACTCTAAAAATCTAAAAGTAGACTTTAAAAGTACTCTATTGGCAAATACAATGTGTTCCAGACTTCTCTAGAGGCTAAGGGGCTTTGCTCTGCATTGTCTGTTTCTGTGTACTACAACTCCAGGACAACTGAAATACAGCAGTCAAGAAGAGAGAATCCAGTAGCATTCTACAGCTTTAATGTGCTTCAAGGGGCATGTTATTCATCACAGTGAAAGCTCCAAACCTGAAATCTGAGCCTTCCTTGGAAAAAAAGATTGGCTCAGGAAATGGGATCAATGGAGAATTTTCTGGCTCTGTGACCTGGCTCTGACTTCTGACATGTTCCTAGAATCAAGCTCAAGGTTGGCCCCATTTGAAGTTATGTTCTCTGATGGGCTTTGCCAAGCCTGCCTCACAGTGGATAATATATTAGGTACCTCAGTCTCTAAAGATTGGGCTGTACCCAGCCTTTTCAGTTTTCCTAGGTAGCTGGAGTCCTGGCCCCGAGCCACGTTTAATAGCTGGACCTTATATACAGACCTCATCTCTGCCTTTTTTCTGCACTTTCTGCCCTCAACAACTCCTTTCAGACTGCTGGTAACATCTCATCTTGTGGTTTCTCTACTCGTTCTTTCTCCAGAAGAGTACCTCTCATCATTCTTGAGCAGTGCCCCATCCCCAAAGCCATTCTTTATTATTCTGTATTATTTTCTTGATAATACCATGTGGAATTACCTGTTTAATTATATAATTACTAATTTGTCATCTGTCTCTCCTGCTTTTTCACTTTCTCCTAGAACATAAGTTCCAGGAAGGGAGAGACTGCTTTGTTTACACTGAATTTTCAATTCCTAGGATAGTGTCTGGCCTATGGTAGCTCTCAATAAGCATTTGAATGAATGAGTCCTTTAACAATCCTTCCTGGTCACTTGTTCTCTCATTTCCCATATTGTCACAAGTGCTGCTGGGGCCACAAGTGCTGCTATCATGACAGGTGTGGACAATTTCAAGTTCTCATCTGTTTTTCCCTCCCTAGCTAATTGGGCCCATGCCAGGAGATTAAGCCTCACATCTTCTGAGCTCTAAGTTTCCATTCTGAAAACTTGCCAATATTCATAAATGTCCAGACCTCTACTTACCTGCCTTTTGACACATGGTCTTATTCTTATCACTAGTAGCTCTGCCTACTTGACCTTTGGCTCCCACTGTGACCTCTGGTCTCCCTAGACTGCACTGTATCTTCCCTTTCCTTTATCTTGCTCCCATACCTTTTATTCAGCCCTTCTCATTCCAGCTCTCATCCTTGCTGCCTGTTGTCCAGGACTGCCACAGAGAAGTCAGCATCAAGGTAAGTGGCTCTCTCAGCCTCTAATTCTAAATATAAAGGGCTTTCAAGGATCTCCAAGTGAGAACTTCACTCTGGTACAACTCAGAGTATGCTAGTCACTAAATAGTCAATGGTGCCCAAGTCTCATCCATGAGACAGTGTTCACCTTCCTAGGGATAATTAATATAGATATTTTTTAAATATTCTTTTTTAAAATCATGAAATAAAACATGCACTCAGAAAAAAATGTATAAAAATTTTATGTATCATTTAATTAATAATTATAGAGTAAACACCTAAATAGCCACCACTCAGATTAAGAACTAGAACCTGGAAATCTCCTAGCAGGAACCACTACACTGAATTTAGCTGTACCATTTATTAATATGTCCCTGAAAGAGAGCTGAGTTTTGTTTAATTTGAACTTTACATGCATGAAAACAAAATGTATATATCTTTCTATGTCTATTTCTTTGATGGTGACTATTTTTTTATGAGAAAGTTCTTCCTAAAACACATTCTTTTTGGTAATTATGCCTGTACTACCAGGATCCAGTAAGAATTATTATTGCTAAGTTTATCCTTTTCTCATTCCATGCTTCCCTGGAATGTGACTTGCAATTTCCAGGCAGGGTTTATGGCTATGTTTTCCAGATTGCATGTAGCAAACGCAGTTCTGATGTGAAGACTCTCACTCACTCCTGACTACCTGCTGCCCACCCCATCAATCAAACAAAGAACGTAAGATGCTTTCTAATCTCTATGTCTGTGCATCTGTGATAGAGATCCAAATGTTTAATGACTTGCATTGGAGCCTAATAAGTAAATATACAAGTTCTTATTCTATAGAAAAATAGAAGAGAAATTACTGAGGTCATTCTCCTGACATAGGAAAAAAAATGTTGAAGAGTTGGCCAATCTCGTATAAAAATAATCCGTGTAAAACAGCTAACCACTAATCTTTTGTAAAGAGGGGCTTTAATCTAGGGCTTTCAAAAGGGAACACACTAACACATTTTAAAGTACACAATTCTAGAGTACATTTGGAAACATGGTGGAGTGAGAGATGCCCCCAGATCTCTCCCCTTGAAACAACAATAAGCTGAACATCTAAAACTCAACAAAAAGCACACAAACTGCACACCAGCACATCTGAGCGTGGGATCTGCGCATATGAGCTACCACAGATCATAAACCCGGGTGGCAGGAGGTGGACTGGGAGAAATAAAAAAGCTGCCTCTCACAACTGCCGGAGCTACCTGTAGGAGGAGGGGGAGGTGAGAAGGAGCAGTGAGTTCCCTATACAGCCCTGCCTGAGAAAGCTGTGAGCTGTCCGTGGCCGGCTGTGGCAGGGCCCAGTCATCAGGGAAGAAGACAGAGAAGCAAGAAGATAGAAAAACAACAGTTGATTTTTAACCGCCATGGTTGCAAAACCAAGGCTTAGCCACAGCCCCAAACCCTAAGCCAGAGGGTCCCTTCCCCATACCCTCTGAGACCAATCACCACAGAGCCCCAGGAGAATCTGAGCAAACACTAACGAAACTGTTGCTAACACTGACAGGAACTGAAACTGAGGCTAGCGAGCATGACTAAATATCTATCAGAAAATAAAAAGGCATTTTTAAGGCTTTATATAAATCAGGGATCCAAAAGGCTTAGACGACACCTACTGGAAACCAAAAGAAAAGCGCCTTCTTTGAAGCAGGCTAGAGAGAGACCTTTATATAATCTTCTTACTGTAAAAAAAAAAAAAAATCAGAATACATTTCTATTAATGCCCAGGCGGAGAAATAGCCCATTAAACACCATGACCAACCAAGGCGACAAGGCATCTCAGAAAGAAAGAGAAAAATCTCCAGAAAACAAGCTTACAGACATAGTAATATGCAATTTAAGTGGCAGAGAATTCAAGATGCTACTTCTGAAAAAAACTCAGTGAATTCTGAAATGAGTCATATCAACAATTTCAGGAATTGAAAAAACAAGTAGATGAGCAAAGTAAAGAGATGGAAACCCTCAAAAAGAACCAAATAGAACTTCTGGAGATGAAGAACATACTGCAAGAGTTGAAAAATGAAATAGCAAACTTGAGAAATAGAGTCGACAAAATGGAGGAAAGGATCAGAGATATCAAAGACAGAAATCTAAAAATAAAGCAGAAAGAAGAAGAGAAAAACCAAAGAATGAAAAATAATGAAAGAGAAATTCAAGAACTAGTTGATACCATCAGGAGAGGAAACATAAGAAAAACGGGCATTATCAAAGGCAAAGAAAAGGAGCAGATACTAGAAAGCATTTTCGGACAAATAGTTGACGAGAATTTCCCAAATCTAAAGAATGAGCTGGAGCTTGGAATTCAAGAAGTCAACAGAACACCCAATTATCTCAAAAAAGCCTTCACCAAGACATATTGTATTAAAATTATGAAAAATCAATGACAAAGATAAAATTCTCAGGGCAACCAAGGAGAAGAAAATGGCAACTTATAAAGGAAAACCCATTAGATTGTCTTCGGACTTCTCAGGGCAAACCTTACAAGCCAGAAAGGAATGGAATCAAATATTTAAACTATTAAGAGATAAGAACTACCAGCCTAGAATAATGTATCCAGCTAAGTTCCCCTTTAGATATGAAGGAGAAATTAAGACCCTTCCAGACATACAAAAATTGATGGAATTCTTCACTACGAAGCCTGCACTATAGGAAATACTGAAAAAGGTCAGTTCACCTAAAACAAAACGACAAAAAAAAAAAAAAATACATAATTAGAAGTAAAGTGACTATCAGGCAAATACAAGCAGAGGAGTGCAATTCTTACTGAGAACAGGGCATTATAAGCTTAAATAATAAGAAGAAAATTGTTATAACGAGATAATAATGAACGTTCAATATACATAGGAACAAACTGAGATAACAATGACTGAAAAGGGGAGGATTCAAAGATCCAAATTCACAGAGGGGATTGGAGATAAGGCACATGTAGAAGAAAATGGATGACTGTAATATATATATATAACTATTCTTTACATATTCATAATAGTAAGCGCACACAGAAGATTCAGAACTGAAGTATATAACATAAAACAAGAAGAATCAGAGGCAAAACCTACAAAAGCCAACCAAAACAAAGAAAACAGAAGCACAAGGACAAGGAAGCAATGGAAACACCGAGCTACCAGAAAGCAAAAGATAAAATGGCTATACGAAGACTTCATATTTCAATAATCACCCTAAATGTAAATGGACTGAAATCACCAATAAAAAGGCACAAAGTTGAGACTGGGTCAAAAAACAAAACCCAACCATATGCTGCCTCCAGGAGAAACATCTCCGCTCCAAAGACACATATAGATTCAAAGTGAAAAGGTGGTAAATGATATTTCAAGCAAATGGCATTCAGAGAAAAGTGGGAGTAGCGGTACTAATATTGGAGGAAATAGACTTCAAACTAAAAATGATAAAGAAAGATACTGAGGAACATTTCATAATGATAAAGGAAATCATCCACCAAGAAGACATAATACTTATTAATATCTATGCTCCCAATCAGGGAAACCCAAAATAGGTAAAGCAATTACTAACAGAACTGAAGGGAGAAACAGACCAAAACATTATCATAGTAGGGGACCTAAATACCCCACTGTTGGATATGGACAGATCATCCAAGCAGAAAATCAATAAGGAAATAACATCCTTAAATGACACATTAGACCAACCGGTCATAATTGACTTTTACAGAGCCTTCCATCCCAAAACAGCTGCTTATACATTCTTCTCTATTGCACATGGAACATTTTCAAGAATCGACTACATATTGGGACACAGAGATAGCCTCAACAAACATAAGAGGGTTGAAATCATACCAGCCATATTCCCTGATTATAATGCTTCAAAACTAGAGATCTACTGCAAAAAGGAATCAGGAAGAACCACAAATACATGGAGATTAAACAACACGCTACTGAAGAATAACTGGATCAGAGAAGAAATAAAAAGAGAGATCAAGAGATACATAGAAACGAATGATAATGATAGGATAACTTACCAAAACTTTTGGGGCACGGCAAAAGCGGTCATAAGGGGAAAGTTCATATCATTACAGGCCTATCTCCAAAAACAAGAATGAGCCCAAATAAACAACCTAATGCTTCATCTTAAAAAACTAGAAAGGGAAGAACAAATGAAGCCTAAAGTCAGCAGAATGAAAGAAATAAAATTAGAGCAGAAATAAATGAAATTAACAACAACAACAACAACAACAAAACAATAGAAAAAATAAATGCAACAAAGACCTACTTCTTTGAGAAAGTTAATAAAATTGACAAACCTCTGGCTAGACTCACTCAAGAAAAAAGAGAAAGGACACAAATAAACAAAATAAGGCATGAAAGAGAGGAAATTATGACTGATATCACAGAAATACAAAGGATCATACAAGAAAGTATATAACACCAAATTTAATAACCTAGAAGAAAGGGACCAGTACTTAGAAAAATACAACCCTCCTAGACTGAATCAAGAAGAACTGGAAAATTTAAATAGACTGATCAGCAGTATGGAAATGGAAACAATCATCAAAAACTTACCAAAAGTAAAAGTCCAGGACCAGATGGCTTCACCAGTGAATTCTACCAAATATTCAAAGATTTAATACCTAGTCTCCTCGAACTCTTCCAAAAAGTCAAAGAGAAGGCAATACTTCCCAACTCATTTTATGAGGCCAATATTACTCTGATACCAAAACCTGGTAAAGATAGCACACAAAAAAAGACAACTACAGACCAATATCTCTCATGAACACAGGTGCAAAAATCCTAAATAAGATTCTAGCCGACCAAATATAGCAACATATTAAAAAGATTATACACCACAATTAAGTGGGCTTCATCCCAGAGGCACAAGGATGTTTCAACACATGCAAATTGATTACTGTGATACACCACATAAACAAATTAAAAAATAAAATCATATGATCATGTCAGTAGATGCAGAAAAAGCCTTCGACAAGATACAGCACCATTTATGATCAAAGTCAGTATAGAAGGAAAATACCTTAATATAATAAAGGCCATATATGACAAACCTTCAGTCAACATTACGCTTAATGGTGAAAAACTGAAAACCTTCCCTCTAAGATCAGGAACAAGGCAAGGCTGTCCACAATCACCACCGTTATTCAATATAACATTGGAGGTCCTAGCAAGTGCAATCAGACAGGAGAAAGATATAAAAGGCATCCCAATAGGACACAAAAAAACCAAACTGTCACTATTTGTGGATGACATGATTCTCTATATAGAAACCCCTAAAGACTCTACAAGAACACTCCTAGAAACAATAAGCAAATACAGTAAAGTTTCTGGATACAAAATCACTTTCAAAAACCCATAGCATTCCTATACTCTAATAATGAAGTGTCAAAAAAAGAAGTGGAAAAAAATAATTTCTTTTGCAATTGCAGGCAAAAGAATAAAATACCTAGGAATAAATTTAACGAAACATGTGAGGGACCTATATAATGAAAACTACCAGACCCTATTAAAAGAAATTGAAGAAGACACAAAGAAATGGAAAGATATTCCGTGTTCTTGGATTGGAAGAAGCTACATAGGTAAAATGACCATATTACCTAAAGCATTATACAGATTTAATGCAATCCCCATCAAAATGCCATCGGCATTTTTTAAAGAAATAGAACAAAAAATCATCAGATTTCTATGGAAGCACAAAAGACCCTGAATTGCCAAAGCCATCCTGAGAAAAAAGAACGAAACTCTAGGAATCACTCTGCCCGACTTCAAATTAAACTACAAAGCGACAATAATCAAAACGGCATACTATTGGCAACAAAACAGACACACCGACCAGTGGAACAGAATTGAGATTCCAGAAGTAAACCCATATAAATATGGGCAAATAGTTTTTGACAAAAAAGCAAAAAAAATACAGTGTAGAAAGGAAAACCTCTTCAATAAATGGTGCTGGGAAAACTGGAAAGCCACCTGCAATGGAATGAAACTCGACTGTTGTCTATCACCACATGCCAAACTTAACTTAAAATGTATCAAGGACCTGAATATAAGACCTGAAACGATAAAATACATAGAAGAAAACACAGGACCTAAACTCAAGGACCTTGGACTTAGAGAAGATTTTATGAACTTGACCTCAAAAGCAAGAGAAGTAAAAGCGAAAATAAATGAATGGGACTACATCAAACTAAAAAGCTCCTGCTCAGTGAAAGAAATTGTCCACAAGGTAAAGAGACAACCATCAAATGAGAAAATATATTTTCAAGCAATGCTTCTGATAAGGGCCTAATATCCAAAATATACAAAGAACTCATACAACTCAATAACAACGAAAAACAAATGATCCAGTCAATAAATGGGCAGAGGACCTGAACAGACACTTCTCCCTAGAAGACATACAAATGGCCAACAAATATTTGAAAAGATGCTCAACATTGCTAGCTATTAGGGAAATGCAAATCAAAACCACAATGAGATACCATTTCATACCTGTTAGAATAGCTGTAATCGATGGGACAAGTAATAACAGATGTTGAAGAAGATGTAGAGAAAAAGAAACCCTCATACACTGCTGGTGGGACTGCAAATTGGTACAGCCACTATGGAAAACAGCATGGAGTTTCCTCAAAAAACTAAGAATTGATCTACCATATGATCCAGCAATCCCTCTACTGGGTATTTACCCCCAAAAGTTGAAAATCCATATCTGAAAATCCATATTTTCACATAAATGTTCATAGAGCACTATTCACAGTGGCCAGGACATGGAAGCAACTAAAGTGTCCTACAATAGATGATTGGCTAAAGGAGCTGTGGTACATATATACGATGTAATATTACTCAGCCATAAGAAGAGATGAAATACTGCCAGTTGCAACAACATGAATGGACTTTAAGATAATCACGTTAAACGAAATAAGCCAGAGAGAAAAAGTTGAAAATTACATAATATTACTTATATGTGGAGTATAAACCTAAAAGCAATAAATGAACAGGACAAACAAACAGAGACTCATGGACATGGAGTATAGACTAGTGGTTATCATAGGGTAAGGGGTGAGAGAAGAGGGGGACGTAGACGGTTAAAGGGGATCAAATATAGGGGAGTGGAGGGAGGGTGAAGTGGGTAAAGGAGAAATTGGGCTTTGAGTGGTAAACATACAATAAAATATACAGATGTCTAATTATAATGTACACCTGAAAATTATATAATTGTATTAACCTATGTTACCCCAATAAACTTAAAAAAAAAAAAGAGCATGGACATTGTCTAATTCTAGAATATAGCCATTTTTTAAAGTAGTTATATGAACAAGTCTTTTGATTCAAGCTGAATCTTTTGGTAAGCCTATTTGTGCAATTGCATTTATGTCAGACAATTTTGTAAATAGTGCCTGGGTATATTCTCTGGGTTGAAATGAGTGATGAAAGTCATTGCTCTTGTCATTCCAAAGTTAGCTTTCTGAATCACTGGTGTCACCCAGAACTTATTTATATGCTGGTCATGATCATTGTGAGACAAAGAATAAAATAAAAAAGAATTTCATTTTTGGCAATCAAGTCAGAAGCTTCCATTGTGGTTCTGAGAAATTGCATAAATACACCAGCTGTTCTGAGTTCATTCATACTCTGCACTATGGTCATTTGGCTTGCAGTGTAGTAGTTTAAAAAGGTTGTTCAGGCTTGTTTCTTACCCATGCTATAGCTGAGTTCTGAAAAGGGTGTGTGTGTGTGTGTGTGTGTGTGTGTGTGTGTGTGTGTGTGTGTGTGTGTGTGTGTTACATTCGGATAAGGAATCTTAGCAAAATACTCTTATTCTTAGAAGTACCTGAAGCCCAGAATCCTCAAGTACACCCCCACACTCAGTTGCCTCTGTGTGTCTAGCTCTAGCACAGCCAAACATTCTCTTACCAATAAGATAGAGGAAGAGGGAAAGTATAAGATTAACTTTCACATAACCATCTGAGAAATATCCATTATAGGAAAAAAGAGGAAATAAAGCATGTGGTTAATAATGGCTTCTTGGTGCTGAGGCCGAACATTTGTCGAGACCTCTCTCCTTCCTGGAATTGCCTTGCCATTGGGTGGCTCCATGCTAAAGGAGATTGCTTAACTGTAAAAATGAGCTGAAAGTTGTCTGGGGCAACCACAGAGAGAGAGAGGGTCCTATGGCTTCTGGTAAGCCACACGTAGCAAAATTTAGTGAGAAAATACCCTTCAAATAGTCAGTACAGAGTTCAGTTTTGGAGCTGATTTTTCTGTGCAACCCAGGAACATACTCCAAGTTGGGCTGTTTGTTCTCTTGGGCTGCCATTTTATTAAAAAAAGAAAAATACTAACACAAAGTTAAGTGATTAGATATCCTTCTTTGCCCCTCCTGTATCCTTCTCACTCCTTCCCCAGACAAAATTCTACTTCATTTCCATTTGATCTCCTTAAAATCTAGTCCATATACATCCTCACCACACTAGAATGTAGTGTAGTTTGGCACATGATTTCTTTTGAGTGCTTTGAGTAAATACTGAGATGCTTGTAGTTATTAGTGTGTTATAGTCAATTATTCTTATCCTCAACTATTCCATGGATCCTGAGACTAGCAGTGAACAGAAAGTCCTTCATAAATCCATCCCTAGAGGGCCTGCCGGGGCTCACAGCTGGGGTGGCCAAGTGCGAGAAGTGGCATAGGCCAGTGATTGTGGCTGGCTCAAGGCAAACCTGTGCAATGCCAGAAAAACATTTTAATGGAAAAAAAATCAATAGATACTTCATCTTTAAAAATAAAAACAGAGCTAGGTATGTTTAAGATTTATTAAAAGAGCTTACATTTAAATTAGTTTGAATATCCCTTTTATTCAACTATAAATACAGATCTCCTCTCACATTAGAATTATTTGTGTACAACTCAGCGTGGCCAAGGAGAATAGCAACACATGGTAGGAGATTAGTTTACGAAATGAAAAATAATTCATTCACCAACTGGGCTTTTACTTCTTTAGGATCCTCTGGGAATATGTGAGTGAAAAAGTAAATACAAGAATCAAGGTAAAAACTTACCAAGTATTTATCTCCTTTGGCAAACACATCAGTCACTATGTTACCCACTTCAAGACAAAGTTTAGAAATCATAAGAGAAACAGAGACTCAGTTAAAGTTCTTTTTTGCTGTCATTTCTTGTATATCTGCCACTGCAGGTATTTAAACCACTGAACTATCTTTTGATCTCTAGCTATATAAATAGAACTTGACCCCCCTGTGCATGAAAAGAGTGAATCCCCAGAAAATAATATATATTAGGCACTACTGGAGAGGCATCATTTCTTTCTATAAGATGGAGCCCTGTGGCAAAATGATAATTTTATCATCTGAAGCAGTGAGTGTTGGTTAAATAAATTAAATAAATCATGGATCAGTCATATAATGCAGGATTCCCCCATCCCTAGGCTGTGGACCAGTATGGATCTGTGGCCTTTTAGGAACCAGGCCATACAACAGGAGGTGAGTGGTGGGCAAGCAAGTGAAGCTTTATCTGTATTTGCAGCTGCTCCCCAGCACTAGCTAGTGTCACCACCTCAGCTCCGCCTCAGATCATCAGGCATTAGATTCTCATAGTAGCACCAGTCTCTGGTGCCAAAACTGTTGAGGACCTCTGATATAATGGACTATTACACAGTGAAGTTTTTTGAATGGTATTTCATAAATTGTAGTAATGCTAATGCTATAATATTATTTTTAAAGCCAAATAATATTGTATATACGAGATGATTTCCTATATTGTAAAATGTGTGTAAACATATACATAAATATAATATAACATATATATGCAAAAAGACAAAGAAATATGCCAAAATATTGAATGGTTGTCTTTAAGTTATAAGATACGGATGATTTATAAATTTAGAATATTTTTTTCATTCCAACTATTTTATAATATATTTTATTTGAAAGCAAAACAAAAAAAAAATCCACATTTTAAGCATTTTTAAAAATTGTAATTCCCAAGGTATCTCATCTATTTTCTAGAATACTAGCAAAATAGACATTGATAAAACCAGGAAAATAAATTTGTTCATTTTGCAAACTATTTACTTCAAGGTTTTGGCCACATGCTACCCCAAATCTGTAGAGCTGTCTCTAAAATAAATGCCACTGATAACTATAGGAGAAGTAACTTAAAGTCTTTTTCCTTTAGTGGGTCAATGGCATCATTATTGCCACCAATGCCCATATTGCCACTGATGCCCAAGAATAATCTGGTGATGCTCACTTGCTTACAATTCCATTAAACACTCTCTCTAACTGGTGAAAGGCCAAGTGCTGGGGTGGGCAATTCTTCCCAGAAAGTTTAGAGATCTCAGTTCTGGTCAAGCCTCTGACTTACACTGACAGTGTGGGCTTAGACAAGAAATTGCACAGACCTGATGGCCCTAAGCTCTACTTCAGCTCTTTCTGGATCCACACACAAAAAACTGAAGAGTGCTGAAAATGGTGACTTCATGGGTACATCATGGTAACTATATGGCAAATAGGAAGACTTTCTTTCTAATGATGTTGATATTTTTAAAAGAAAATTAGTTGTTTAAAGCAAGAACAAGACAGCACTAAATATCCATATTATCTATTTTAATTTTCATAATCACCCAATTAAAGTAGATACTCAGAAAAGAAAGCCAAGGCTTCATAGAGACCTTAAATATCTTGTCCAAGGTCTATTGCCTTGGGTCATTGACACAGTACATATTTCCTTTACTAAAAGCTTTTTAATGCTTTCAAAAAAAAAATGCTAAAGTTTTCAGAGTTCTAGTCAAGATAGCAGAGTAAGTAAATGCTGTGCTTGCCTCCTCTCATGACAACATCAAAATTACAACTAACCTATAGAACAACCATCAATGAGAACCACCTGGACTCTAGATGAACAAAAGTCTTCTAACTAAGGATATACAGAAGAAACCACATTGAGACTGGTAGGAGGGGCGGAGATGTGGAAGAGGCTAGTCCCAAACCCATGTGTGTGGCAGTTAAAAATTGGGAGGGATATCTCATCTATAGGGGATTCCCCTGAGGAGCAAGGGATTCCAGCCCCATACCAGGCTTCCTAGCCCAGGGTTCCAGTGCCAGGAAGAAAAGTCCCTACAACTTCTGTCATTGAAAACCAGCAGGGATTCTGGCTGAGTGAGATGGAGGGCTACTGGAATCCTAGGTGCTCCTCTTAAAGGGTCTATGACTTGCTGATGGACTCACTTACTCTGAGCTCCAGTGCTGGGGCAGAACATTGAAAGGCACCAAAGAGATATGGAGAGGAAGTGAATGGTCTGGCTTAAATGGGAAGCTTTCTCCCAGATAGACGTGTTGGCAGAAGTCATTGTTCTTTTTTGGACATTTCCCTCACCCACTGTGCAGATACATCCAGGAGCCATATCTGAGTCCCCATCAACCTAGCTAACACAATTTGCCCACCATGGTGATTCCTTGAGACCTTAAACTACCCAACTTGTAGGCCCGTTAAAGCAACTTCTACTGGCTTTTCCATACAAATGGCTTATATTGGCTCATACTAAAGATTTTCCTAGAATCTCTCAAAGGTTTACAAATCCCCAACAAATAGCATTTGGCCTCAACGTGCCCTGTATCACTTACTGAGAAGCCCCAAGGCTGGCATTAGTAAAAGCCAGCCTTGGTTCACAAATTAGCCTCTCCCAGGCACCTACA
Source organism: Pteropus vampyrus (assembly GCF_000151845.1). Lineage (NCBI taxonomy): Eukaryota > Metazoa > Chordata > Mammalia > Chiroptera > Pteropodidae > Pteropus > Pteropus vampyrus. The sequence goes on from NW_011888948.1 coordinate 4,600,116, forward strand.
AGTCCAACACAAGTGTCAACAATCTGCAACTACAATCACTTTGTAGCTCCTACCTAGTGGCCTCAGGCAGGGCGCAGGTAGCGGTTGACTTTGGCCTGCAACAGACATCCTCCCAAGAGACTCCAGAAACCAGTACATTTGGTGGCCAGCTTTAGACCACAACAGAACACCATCCAAACACCTCCACAAACAATACACCCAAAGGGAAGATTTCACAAGCTCCAGAGCCCTTGCAAAAGTAAACTGCTCAATAGCATTGGCCTCTGCACAATATCTCCTCCACTGTTGTCACAGCCAGTCCTCACAACCAATCAGCCTGAGGGTGAATCCCTCCCATTGACATGCAAACAGCAATCAAGGCTCAACTAACACAGGAGGGCACACACAACTCACACAAGGGACACTACTGGAGCACCTGGCTCGAGTGACCAGGGAGACTGCACCACTGTGCTCCACAGGAACCCACTACATAAGGCCACTCTACTAAGACCAGAAGACATAGCAGATCTACCTAATACATAGAAATAAACAGAAGGAGGCAGCCAAAGTGGGGAGACAAGGAAACATGGCTCAAAAAAAAAAAAAAAAAAAAAAAGAACAAAGCTCCAGAAAAAGAGCTAAACAAAATTGAGACAACAATCTACCAGACACAGAGTTCAACACGCTGGTTATAAGGATGCTCAATAATCTCAGTGAGAACTTCAACAAATAGATAACCAACATAAAATAGTGATAGAAAACATAAAAAATAACCAGTCAGAAATGAAGAATGCTACGGCCATACCACCCTGAACATGCCTGATCTCGTCTGATCTTGGAAGCTAAGTAGGGTTGGGCTGGTTAGTCATTGGATGGGAGACCACCTAGGAAGACCAGGTGCTGTAGGAGTAAAAAAGAGAAAAAAGGAAAAGAAATGAAGAATGTAATAATTGAAATGAAGACTACATCAGAGAAAATCAATAATAGATCAGATGAACCAGAGGGTCCAATCAGCAATTTTGAAGATAAAATAGCAGAAACACCAAATCAAAACAGCAAAAGGAAAAAAGAAACACACAAAAATGAGAGTTTAAGGGGCCTCTGGGATAAAATCAAGCATACTAATATTCACATTATAGGGATACCAGTAGGAGAAGAGAAAAAGCAAGTAATTGAAAACTTATTTGAAGAAATAATGACAGAAAACTTTCCTAATCTGGTGAGTGAAATAGACATACAAGCCCAGGAAGCACAGAAAGTTCCAAACAAGATGAATCCAAACAGGCCCACACCAAGACACATTATAATTAAAATGCCTATGGATAAATACAATGAGAGAATCTTAAAATCAGCAAGAGAGAAGCATCTAGTTACCTACAAGGGAGATCCCATAAGACTGTCAGCTGTCTTCTTAACAGAAACTTCACAGGCCAGAAGGGACTGGCAGGAAATATTCAAAGTGATGAAAAGTAAGGCCCTATAACCAAGATTACTCTACCCAGTAATACTATCATTTACAATAGGATAGATGAAGAGCTTCCCAGACAAGAAAAAGTTAAAAGAGTTCACTACTAAACCAGCATTATAAGAAATGTTAAAGGGACATGAAGAAAGAAGAAGAAAGAAGAAAGAAGAAAGAAGAAGAAGAAGAAGAAGAAGAAGAAGAAGAAGAAGAAGAAGAAGAAGAAGAAGAAGAAGAAGAAGAAGAAGAAGAAGAGAAGGAGGAGGAGGAGGAGGAGGAGAGGAGGAGGAGGAGGAGGAATAAAAGAGGAAGGAGAAGAAGGAGAAAAGAGGAAGGAGAAGAAGGAGAAAATAGAAAAAATAAAATGGCAATAAGTGTATCTATCAACAATTACTTTAAATGTAAATGGATTAAATGCTCCAATCAAAAGACATAAGGTTGATGAATAGATAAGAAAACAAGACCATTACATATGCTGCCTACAAGAGACTCACTTCAGATCAAAAAACACACACAAACTGAAAGTAAGGAGATAGAAAAAAATATTTCATGAAAACAGAAACAAACAAACAAAAAAGCTAGAGTAGCAATACTTAGACAAAATAGACTTTAAAATGAAGACTGTAACAAGAGACGAAGAAGGACACAGTAATCCAACTCCTGGATATTTATCCAAAGAAACCCAAAACACTACTTTGAAGGGATATCCGAATTTATATGTCCATTGCAGCATTATTTACAATAGCCAAGATATGGAGACAACCTGAGTGTCCATCATAGAATGAATGGATAAAGAAGAGGTGGTATATCTATACGATGGTACATCTATACAGCCATAAAAAAAGAATGAAATCTTGCCATCTGCAACAAAATAGATGGACCTAGAGGGTATTGCATTGAGTGGAGTAAGTCAGATAGAGAAAGACAAATGACATTTGATTTCACTTGTATGTGAAATCTAAAGAACAGAATAAACAAAAGAAAAAAAGAAAGAAATTCATAGATATAGAGAGCATTTTGATTATTGCTGGATTGGGGATTGGGGAATGCGTGATGGGGGAGGGGATTAAGAAGTAAAAAATGATAGTTATAAGATTGTCATGGAGATTTAGAATATAGCATAGGGACTACAGTCAATAATATTGTAATAACTATGTATGGTGTCAGATGGGTACTTGATTTATCAGTGTGATCATTTTATAAGTTATACAAATTCTAATCACTGTGTTGTACCCCTGAAACTAATATAATATTGTATCTCAACTACTGTAGCTGAGATACAATATTATATTGTATCTCACACAGACAGTATAAAGAAGAGAGGTCAGTAAATCAAATGTGTTACATAAACTTTAGCTTGGAAGAAAGCTGTTAAATTAATACGTAAAATAAAGGAACCAGTAAGAAATGAAGAACACATTATCTAAGATGAAGAATAAAAAAAAAAAGAATATATTAGAAGGAATCAATAGAGTCGATAAAAAAGAGTATTGAACCACCTATATAGAGAATGGGGAAGCCAAGGACACTCAATCAGAATAACAAGAAAAAGAAGCCAATAATATCATAATAATTTAACTAGCCTAAGGGACACAATTAAATGCAAAAATATCCGTGTCATAGGGGTATGTACCATAAGGGAAAAAAAGGTGTTGAAGAGCTATTTGAAGAAATAATGATTGAAAACTTCCCTTACCTGGTGAAGGAAATAGACATACAACCCCAGGAAGCTCAGAGAGTCCCAAGAAAGAGGAACCCGAAGAGGCCCGCACCAAGATACATCATAATTAAAATGCCAAGGGTTAAATGCAAAGAGAGAATCTTAAAAACAGCAACAGAAAAGCAGTTACTTACCTACAAGGAAGCACACATAAGACTGGCAGGTGATTTCTCAAAAGAAACTGCAGAATAGAAGGGCTTGACACAAAATACTCGACATAATGAAGACTCAGGATCTACAACCAAGAATAATTTATCCAGCCAAGCTATTATTTAGAGTCAAAGGACAGATAAAGAGCTTCTCAGACAAAAATAAGCTAAAAGAATTTATCACCACCAAGCTAGTATTACAGAAAATGTTGGAGGGATTTATTTAAGAAGAAAAAACATATATCAAAAACAGGAATAAAGAATGGTAACAACTACATTCCTATCAATACGTATCTCCCTCAAATGGAAAAGAATTTAGTGCTCCACGTAAAAGATAGAGAGGATGAAAGGATAAGAAAACAGGTCCCCTACATGCTTCCTACAAGAGACTCATTTCAGATTAAAAGACACACAGACTTAAAGGAAGGGGATGGAAAAAGATATTGCTTTGATGGACCTAGAAGTTATTGTGCTGAATGAAATGAGTTGGATAGAGAAAGACAAATATCACATGATTTCACATACATGTGGAATGTAAAGAACAAAATCAACAACAACAACAACAAAAGCAGAAATAAACTCAGATACAGAGAATATTTTGAAGGCTGGTAGATGGGAGAGGGGTTGGGAGGATGGCGAAAAAAAGTAAGAGGATTATCAGAGGTACAAATGGATAGTTACAGAATAGACAGGGGGATGTAAAGTGTAGCATGGGAAAGATGGTTAATAATGTAATAAATGTATAAAGGGAAAGATACTAGATTTATTGGGGTGATTTGTGAATTATGTGGATCTCATCACTATGCTGTACATCTGAAACTGACATATTATTGTATGCCAACTATAATTGAAAGAAAACTCATTGAATTGTATAATGTAAATATGAGCAACTAATTGTCTATTATATTTAGATAAAGCTGAAAAAATTTTTCTAATTAAAAAAAAAGATCAAATAGTTGATCGACAGTTTTTTTAGGTTCTTTATTTTTGGTTTGGTTTCACTTCCCCATTGTCTTAAAACAGGGAAGTTTTTAAGTAAAATGCAGATCCTGCATTTGTGCAATTATACATTGAATTATACTATCAGAAAAGAGGATAAGGTAGACAATTTCCAGAATCCTTGTGACACCATGATTCTTATTTTATGTATTAATTTAAAAGCTTTCTTCCAAGCTAAAGTTTGTGTAACACATTTGATTTACCGACCTCTCTTCTTTATACTGTCTTATCCATTTTGACTTCTTCCACAGATTCTCATCATCTTCTTTTGTTTTTCATGCCCTCCATTTCGAAGTTAACAGTGAGTACAACTAAAACAGGACCGGTTTATAAATCCAGTCTCTCTTCCTCAGCCAGCAGCCTTCCCTCGGTTTAGTTTTCTGAAATGCGGTAGAGCTGAGGTTTAATGCTGGGGCTCAGCGCCAGACATCTGGAGGTTCTTCTCATCCTTTCTTTGCCACTTACCAGCTATATGCCTTGGGCAAGATACTTCTCTCTGAGACTTTGTTCCCTTCTTTGTAAGAGGGCCATAATACTAATAACATCTAACACATAGGACTAGACATCCAGATCTTAGCACAGGGTCTGGCATGGGGATGTCAACTGTCCACGTGATGATCATAGCTCTGTTGTGCAGCAAAACTGCATTCTATTTTTTGCCCTACATTTATACTTCTTAAGGATCAACTCTCAGATGCTTCATGTTCGATAGGCTCTTCTTCTTGGCTCCCAGCATCTAAGCTTCCCAGGATCCCAAACACCAGTGTACATCACATGTTTACACAAACTAAGGAAAAATAGGTCTTCTTAACAGACTGAGATACAAGCTGAAGACGCGGAATCTTCTTTATTCCAGACTTTCACTAATTGCCATAAATGAAAAAGTGACTTGCCAAAATTTGTCTATCTGGTATTGGTATATATTTCTTTCCCCACGGCATCTTTGCTGCAAATATTTTCACTGCATACCTAATTGACCGTAAGGCAATCTTGTCATAAAAAGGATCAAATAACTGGTTGACAATTTGTTTTTTGTTTGTTTAGTTTCATCTCTTCATTGATAAATTAATCAAGTGCTGTAAAAAGATCAAATATTTGGTTGACAGTATTTTTAGGTTATTTTATTTTATTTTTTGGTTTGGTTTTATTTCCCCATTGACGAATCAACATCCTTTGGCTGACTTAATACATTTAAGCTAGTTGTCAGTTTGGTTTCATTTCTCCATTGACAAAGTTCTCACAGTTGCACCCATTTTTATATTATATATAAATATTCGCTAGCTCTCATAACAGTCTATACAGTGATGCATAGATGTGGTGGTAGTGGTGGTCTTAAAACAGTTAGCGTTTCTTGCAGATGACAATGATTTGCCCCAAGAGTTGGTTCTTTATTTTGCAACACACTACATTGAGAGGAAAGAGAGGCCAAGGGTCCTCTTTGAGGGCACAGAATTGAACCCACAAATTCCATGGAATGAAGACAACTGCTTAGGTACAATCCACAAAATAAAATTGGTTATTTGTGTAGTATTGCCATGAATCTACAACTGAAACATTTTAAATGTATTCAAATTTTGCTTTTAACAATGATGACTTTTTAATTTTGTTATGTCCTTTTTAATATATTTTATTTTTCATGATTTTATCTTTTTTTTTACAATAAAATTGCCTTATGGTGGATTAGTTACATGATGGAAAGGTTTGAGGCAAAATGTTTGTGGCAATGATGTCTACAGCAAAGCCGTTAAGGGAAAATACTGAAAATATCTAAAAGCATGACTGACTTTTCTTTTTTTTCTCATAAATTGTTAGTTAGGAAAGCGTCTGTTATTTTACAAGTGTAATACAACCACGAAATCAATGTGAAATTTAAGGCTTTCTGTGTGTGAGCATTGGATCCATATGAGTAGTCATTCACAATACACTGTAAATCTCTAATAAATACAAAATGTAGCTAATAAAAAGACTCAGATAAATTGCAGCTGTTATTGAATATGTTATTTCAAATATCAATTCTATCTTTTATAGTAGTGCTTCTTTATATATATATATATATATATATATATATATATATATATATATATACACATATATATTTAGTAATATTTGTTGATCTCTAAATATATGAAGGTATTCTCCTATATGTTTTTAAAGAAACCTTATTGTTCTACCTTTCACATTAAGGTCTATGATCCATCTCAAATTAATTTTTGTGTATTATGTGAGGTAAAGGTCAAGGTTAAATTTTATTCCACATGGTATCAAATTGTGCAAGCACTATTTATCAGAAAGGACTATACTTTCTCCTACTGAACTCCGGTGGCACTTTTGTTGCTAATCAAGTGGCTGTATATCTATGAGTCTGTGCTTGGACTTTCTCTTTTGTTCCATTGACCTATTACTCAATGAAAGCCTTTAACATTAACTAGTGAGTTATACTGTCCTTCTGAGATTGGAAGGAAAAGAGACCTAAGTTTAATAAAGTTTAATATAGTAACTAAACTATAAAGCCATGCATAAAATTTTAAGAAAAGTTGTATTGCATAAAAGAATATTTTATGAACCCCAAAATTACCAACATGTAAGTATTCTAGTCTTTTCCCCACTGTGTGTACCCAAATGAAACAAAATGTGTATTTGTCTGTTTAGTTTCTCCCACTTTGTTAGTTCTAACATATAAGGAATCTTGCTTGTTAATCTACATAATAAAAAAGGGAAGCCAAAAATTGTTTGGGCTATGTGTTGAGAGACTGTGTAGGCAGCATTAGGAGAATGAGAGAGGGATACTTGGGCATAGATTCTGGGTGTAAGAATTGGAGGAGATGGGGAAAGGAATACCATGAGGTGGAGTGGAGAGTTATGAGAAGGATAACTTTCAATAATCTTCAAGAAATGCAAAGAAATGGTTCCAGTTGCATTGAAATTATTGTTGGTTGTTGAAATGTGTCTTAGTAAACTTGAAGCTAAGTTTACTAAATGTGATAAGAAAGAAAAAAGATAGAGTCATAAGCATATCAGTTGATTTAGGGAAATTATGCTGCTTTTAGAATTATGCCCATTGACACTTCACCCAGTCCACATAGGCAAGGTGGCCTTATTTCATGGATTTTCCAGAGAAATGTGATTTCATTTGATTGCTTTATTTCCAATAAAAGCAAATTAATAAATATTTAAGCAAATTCAGCACAATTTTTATAAGTTTTTTTAATTTTATAATTACAAATCAGAAAACATCATTTATCAAACTATATCCTGATTTTCATTTCAGAAAATACTGCCACCATTTATAAAGGGATTACAAACCTCTTCTAGACTCCAGAATAACTTTTTTGCTTCTTTTTTTCCCTCTCTTCTCTCTCTCTCTCTGTCTGTCTGTCTGTCTGTCTCTCTCTCTCTCTCTCTCTCTCTCTCTCTCGTATTATCCAACAGCCTATGATAGTTGTCTTAGAGAGTGAGGCTCAAGACAGATGCCTCTGAGGATTCTGCTGCTGTAATGTGATCCAAGGAAGCAATGACAGGAGACTTCTTTCATTGGAATAGCTTTAGTGAATGAACATGCATATCCAGTTGATAGAGATGAAGAAGAGCATTAAATTTGCACAATGTGATTCAATTCCTCTTGGTAATAAACTAAAAAATTAATTGTGGTTACCTGTATACCCCTGATAAATTAGGCCATAGACTTTTCAGGAAGAATTATATCCTAAGGAGAGTTAGAAGCATCCTGGAGCTGGAGAGAAGGCACACTGTACCCTAACTTTGATTGAGGTTACTCCCTGGTCACTGTTTCACTGAATTAATCTAATAGGGTATAGAGAAAGGAATGGTGTGGCATTTTATCGAGATGACACCCATGTCCCGTTCAAGGTGCTCCTTAGAGAAGTGACTGAGGTTAATGTTTTTAGAAGAAAAAGCCATTTGTTTTAGAATTTTCATAGTAAGAACTCTGTTTTCTGATAAAACTCCATTCAATTTTGCAAATGTTTGCTTAGCCCTCATTGTGTGATAGGTTTGGTATTCGGTGCTGTGGAAGCTACTGTGAGTTGAGTAACTCAATGCAAGAAATGGCATTTGAAGAGAAGGAAATATTTGGGTAAATTCTGGGTGTGAACGAATTGGAGGTGAGGGGAAAAGGAATGCAGTGAAGCGGAATGTCTACCTTTGATGATCCTCAAGACATACAAAAGTTTTTTATTACATTTTAATTATTGCCAGTTATTGAAATGAGTTTAAGTGAATTGCTTTATCTCCTTAGTCTCTTCCAAAGTCTAACCAAAGACTTCTATTGACAGAAGAGGCAACAAAAGCTCATCATCATATCCTCTTCCTTCTCATCATCATCATCGCAACCACCACATGATAGCTATGGAGTATTCAGTATCTACCATATATAAGGCACTATTCTAAGTCTTTTACACATGTTACTTAACTCGCAACCTCTCTATAAAGCACGTATTTTGATAATAATAGCTCTCATGCTGGATGCTTCCTGTCAGCTAGAGACTGTGCTAAGTATTTTATTTATTTTTAATTAATTAATTAATTCATTTTTTAATGGTGACATTGGTTAATGAAATCCAGTAAGTTTCAGTTGTACATTTTAACAGTAAGGCATATATATATTTACATTGTGTGTTAACCTCCCATAGTTAGATTTCTTTCTGTCACCACATATTTGACCCCTTTTACCCTGTCTACCTCCTCTCTCCCCGCTCCCCTCTCCACTCTGGTAACCACTAGTCTATTGTCCATGTCCATGATTCTCTGTTTGTCCTATTCATTTGTCGCTTTTAGGTTTATATCCCACATATAAGAGAGATCATGTGATTTTCACCCTTTTCTGTCTGGCTTTTTTAGCTTAGCATGATGTGCTAAGTACTTTACATTTATCATTTCATTTACACTATACAATGGTGTGTATATATATATGCTAAAATGATAAAACAGAAACCAAAAGAATCCTGTGTTTCTGTCAGCAATATAGATTTAAAGAAACCTAATTGGTTTATCTACAACCTTCCTTCATATCCCCAAGTTATCTAAACCAAGGCATAGTGATCATTTTTGAAGACTCTGATGTTCTTGGCTTGATGTCAACCTCAAGAAAGTTGAGGAAGTCAATCCCATGAAAGACAGCTGGAAAAGAGAATTTCAAAGCCTATTTGGTAACTAAGCACATAGAAAGATGACAGGACAGAGTTCTGAGCTGAAAGTGCAGAGTCTGAGTTATGGTCCAAAATGAAGAAAGCACTCAGAATGAATAAGGACACTGACACAATGTTCTGTGCTGAGGCAATTAGGTCACCCCAGGAAAACGCAGCTATTTGAGGGTAAAAAGAGCTCTGTTCATGCCTTCCAGATGCTCCCTCACCTACTTGCAGGCTCTGAAAGAAATCAGTGGTGGATGCTCACAAGTGATTCTGTTTAGCCCTTTGCCTTTCAAAGTTCAGTCCATGGCTTAGCAGCCTTGGCATTTACCTGGGAGCTTACTGCTGCACCCAGGGCCCCACCCGAGAACTATTAGATCAGAATCTGCATCTTATCAGTTTAAGATAAGATTCCTATCCACTAAAGTTTGAGAACTTAAGAAATATTAGATCATCAAAAAAAATGTAAACATCGGTAGGCTTCAAACCTGATCATGCCCACAGTTCAGAACTGTCAGTGGCTTCCTCTGCCCTTGGGATCAGGCTCCAACTCCTTAATGCAGCTTTAGACTCAGTTCCAGGCTCCTCTCCTCACTCTTCCCTCTTATATTGCAGCCAAATTCAACTTAGAGCAGCAACAGCAACACAAACCAGCCAGGCTTTCTTTTTGCCCTTTGTGTTGTACATATTTCTATGGACTGAAATAAAGCCAAAGAAATATAGCATTAGTTAGGAACAATGAACATTAAAGAAAAGGTCCCCTGGCCCACAGGGGCCCAGTGAATGTGCCTGGGTCAGTGTATCAGCTCTGCACATAGCTTGATTTGAGAAGCATATCTCTTCCCAGGAGGGTTCTTAAGTCAGCAACTTTCAACTGATGTCATTTTTCAAGGTACTTTTTTATTTACACTTGGTTAATAAAGTGTAAATAAAAAAGTACCTTGAAGCTGACAGCAGCTTCAACACCAGAGAATGATAACAGGATTCTTAGGAGCCCTTCCAAGCTGACCAAATGTTATACTGATTCATTGAAATGCTCTACTTGTCTTTCCTTCTTCAAATAGGCCTAGTGATCAGTGTTGTACATGATATGGGTGTCAGCTATGTTTACAAGAATATCATAAGCTCTTTCAACAGCCAGCCTAAAGAGCTTCTAATCACCTCAGAATATAAATGAAGCTCCCTCTTTTATGACAGAAGCGAATACTATATACTAAGACTAAACACTGACTTTTAAATTGAATCCACATTTTCCCTGTAAGTAAAAAAGAGAGCCAGGTATTATTGTCACAAATTCTCTGTTACTTCAAGTCCATATAATTTAACTACCAATTTCATGATAGTAAAGGCATTAATGAACAATGAGAGAGAGAGAGATGGTTAATTTTCAATGTTTTCAGACTATAAAAATACACTAATCGTGTCTCACAGACTCTATATTTTGCCAAATCTCATTTATTCAAAAGATATTTTTAAGATTCTATATTATATTAAAGGAACTTTAATGATTAAAGAGAGAAAAACAATGAGATATTTCCAAAGGAGTCCAGGAAACCAACTGGCAGGGATAGTACATTGCAGCTCCAAGAACTGCATTTCATCAGAGTTCTATACTAGTTTCCCACTGCTATAATAGTAATATTTCCCTATTATATGGCTATAATAGTTTCCTATTGCTGCTTTATAGTACTACAAATTTAGTAGCTTAAAACAATACAAACTGCAGACTTCTGGAAGTCAGAAGTCTGCAATGGCTCTCACTGGACTAAAATCAAGGTGTCAGTGGGGCTGCATTTTTTTCTGAAGGCTCTAGGAAAGAATCCAACTCCTTATCTGTTCCAGCTTCTAGAAGTTGCCTGCATTCTTTGGCTCATGGCCTTTTTTTTTTTTTTTATCTTCAAAGCCAGCAATAGATGGCTGGTCAAATCACTTACATTGCATTATTCTGACTCTCCTGCCTCCCTCTTTCGCTTATAAAGACCATTGTGGTTACATTGGCCCATGTGGATCATTCAGGAAAATCTCCTCATCTCAAGATCAAGTGATTAGCAACCTTAATTCTATTTGCAACCTAAATTCCTCCTTGCTGATAATGACATAACTATAGGTTTGGGGGATTAGAATGTGGACATCTTTGGGGGACCATTTTTCTCCCTATCACAGGATCTGATTTACTCTGACCAAACTCACTGGAAACCAATATATGTGAATGATAATTTAATACTATTTACCATGAAAAATATAACTTTGGGGAAGTGAGATAGGTGGTAATGCCCATGTTGGCTGGTTAGCACCTTCTTTTCCCTTTGGCGAATTAACACAGAAAATCTATTTTTAAATAGAAGATATCTTGGAGAACATGAAATCAGAGCATCGGATCAAGCTGAATGACTCTAATTGCTGGTGAAATGAATTGGTGAGAGAAAAGCTGTTGGTTGAATTGATGTATAATTTCTATTGAGACTGGAGACTAGTATCTCTTGGTATTCATTGCACTGGTACATTAAATTTTTTAAACTTAATGTGGCAAAATAATTTATTGACATATTTATTTGTATTGTGTTGTTGCTAATCATTTATTGAGAAATTCATTTATTTTCTTAATACAGCTTTGTCGAAAAATCTGAATACATAAGACTACTATTTTCTCATCTCCCTGAAGAGAGTCAGCAGGGCTTTGAATCCCCTAGGGCAGAGTTAAGAGATTTTTGTATTTAGCTAAATTGTGGTTCTGTGGGATGGTAGGCAGAAAGACAGCAGTTACTTGAGTGGAAAGTAGAAAGGGAAGGGCAGAGAGGTTCTGTGAGGAAGAGACAGACTCTCTGAAGGAGCAGTATTTGGATGCTGAGAGACTGAATCCCTAGGAGCCTGATGAAGTACCCCTGTATCCACATGGCATAGAGTAATGGAACCGCCCACATTAATAGACTTCAAAAATGGGAATCTCAGTGGTGACCATGATGGAACAAAGACCAGAAATCTTTCCCTAGATGTTACATAAGCGCCTGGGCTCTTAAGAAACTCTAGGGAGAGGGCAAGGTTCTCCAATACTTAATAGTAAAATAGTAAATAGTAAAATGGCAGGACTATTGCTTCTGAATGGGAGAATACAAAAATCCAAAACTAGGTTCGCACACCTTTAAAGGAAAGCAAAATAGGGCAAGACTTATTAAAATTCAAGAAAAGAATGTCCAGGGGTAGGGATCCTTTCTTAACATACTGCTTTCACTTGGGCTTTTGCTCTAAAGAAGTATTACATCATGATAATAGATTTTAATTATGTATACATATATAATTGTAATATATACACAATATAAAATTTACTATTTTAACCATCTTAAGTATACAATTCAGTGGCATTAACTACATTTGCAACAATGTACAATCATCATGACTTTTCATCTCCAGTACTTTCTCATCATCTCAACAGAAACTCTGTACTCATAAAAAAATAACTCCCCATTTTCTTTCCCCCATCAATTGGTAACAACCTCTATTCTATTTTCTGACTCTATGAATTTGCCTATTCTTGATTCCTCATGTAAGTGAAATCATACAAATTTGTCCTTTTGTGGATAATGGATGTTTCAGACTGACAGGAGGAAAAGAAACTGAGACAAGCCAAATGTACCTTCCCTCAGTTCTTTCACTCTCTGAGGCATGTCTTAGCTTCCCTCCCATGCAGAGTGGTAATGATGCCAATAGGCTCCTTCTGATAGCTTATTATGCAGTTCATCTAATCTTCTTCCTGTTTTGTACAGAGACCGATTTCCCCTTTGCCGACTCCATCAGCTGAGCTCAAAAACAGGGTCACATCTCTGCTCATGGCACAAATCAATTCTTGTGAAGCCCCCCTCCCACTTGGGGGGGCAGCTGCCAGGCTTCTAGACTCCTAGAGGCTGTCCTGGCCACAATGGAGCTTTGTGTGTGACCAGTGGGTGTTGGGCATGAGCCATGTGAGTTGTTCCTGATACTCACACTACTCTTAAGCCTTGAGTCTTGGAGGGCACTGTGATCTGGAAGATGACCTTCCTCAAACAAAACCAAAACCAGCCTCTGCTTTTCCTGCATGGTAATTATCAGTGACTCTCTCAGAACTGACCAATCAATTAGGCATTCTTGAAAAGCCCATCCCTCAGTATTTAGAGCTTGGGAAATTCTACTGCCAGGTCCCAGGGGAGACAGAGCAGCTTTCCAGTGGGTATTCTTAATTTGAGAAATCTGTCCTTGAACTGTTAGTTCTATAGCTACTTTTCAAGAATGTGGGCCTCCTTTATCTGTTAGATGTTGTATGTGTATGTTCAAATGCATAGGATGTCTCACACGATAGTGCACAGGCCAGACTATGACACTTCGGTCAAGATGATTTCAAAATGACTACAAAGGGAACTGATTAGATCTTACTGTCTTGCTCTAAAATCTCCTAGTTTCCCTATAAGATTGCTTTTCTTGCCTTGGATGATGTCTAGTCTGCTACCTGGTACAGCTTGTTATTTGGCTAGTAGACTCGCTGATTTACTCTGCATGACATTTGCTCTTGTTTTAAGATTCTTTCTCTTGGCTTCCTCCTGATTCCTCTTCCCTTTTAAATATACCTCAAATAGGTTCTTGGTTGGCTCTTTCATTTCATTATTTTTCTGTCTTGCTACGGTGTGGTGGACAGTGGAGATAGGATTTGGTGTTAGATACATCTACCTTCAAAGCCTGACTCTGCTACTTACTAGCTGTGTGGCCTAGGGCAAGTAACTTAATTCCTCTAAACCAGATTCCTCCTCTGCGAAATGGGAACAAATGATTTGTTATTCTCAGGGGTGTTGATAGTATCACTTAAGATAATTAGGTAAAGAATTTGGCACATAGCAGGTAGTCAACAAATATAAGCATACACCTCATACCCCTTTTTTTCTGGTAGTTTAATGTAAGCCCTCCCCAATCCGCCTTCAGCCAACCTGAATTCCTGAGACAGAACCCAAATGTCCAAAGCTTCTTTAGGTCTAAGCCGTCCTAAACTCTGAACAGGCTTCCCTCAACGGAAGAGAGGTGATTGACAGGTAGTATTCATCTGGCTTTCTGGGATTGGTTCCTGCTGTCTTCATCTGAAGCAGGAGCGACTAAACAGTACTGCCCCTTAACCTCTATATGCCAGGCTATGCCAGGGAGGGTAGTGTTCCAGAGAGACACCTGGCAAATTAAGCCCCGAATACCTGTGACGTGATTGCGCAACCTAAAAGTGACAAAGGACAAAGCCAAGGAGTCAAGGGGAGTGCGACGGAGTTTGTTTATACCAAGTGGAAGGGACCCTTCTAAGCAGGCCAGGACCGGTTCACCTGTGCGTTATTGTGGGGCAGGTAACTCAAAGATTCTTTCCCCAAGAGAGGTGAGGGCGCTACTCGAGAGCGCTGAAGCCCCCTAGGGGAGGAGGGACGTAGTACCCTCAGCTTTAACTAACCCAGCTTAGGTTTCTATTTGTGTCTCTTTCTGTATTGGTTGGCGGCTTCTCCCCAGCAACCACCCGGCTCTGGATGCTCTCTGCGGCACAGCTGTGATGGGATTCCAGACCCTCGCTGCTAGAGCACAAGGTGACGAATAGGTTAAACGAATGCTGACAGTTAAGCCATCGGAGTGGGACTCCGCGGGGAGCAGCGGCTCCGCGCGGGGTAAGTTGCAGTTCCCCTCTGGGCCCGCTGATTTCTTTGCAGACTTTGCATCCAAATTACTTATGAGGAGCATCCTTCATTTCAGGAAGTTGTGCCGAATGCTAAATACCTCTGTTTAGGGCGTTTGGGGCTAGGCATCTATGTCCGCCGGGTCTGCGTTTATCTCTTTTTTTTTTCTACCCCTCAAGGCGCGGCTCCGTCTGGGCCCCCAGCGAGGGCAGGGCGAGATTTCCAGAGCGAGGACGGTGAGAAGGGAGCGCCGATGCTCTCGGCGGTCCCCAGCCCGCATAGCCCAGGGCACTGGGGGCGGGGCAGAGGCCACAGTCGAAAGGGGAGCCCGGGGGCCCAAGTACCTTCTAGCTTCTGCCTTCGATGTCCCCCTGGGAGCAACCGGCCAGGGGGCGGTGCTTTGCGGCCTTGAAGAGCTCCTTGGATTGCCCTGGTAGCCCCGGGGTTTGGTGGGTGGGTGGAGGGGCGTGGCGGCGTCCGGGTGCAGCTTCCCGCCCTTGGCTCTCTCTCTTCGCCGCTGTGGAGCGCGGTGACCTCGCAACGCCGCCGGGACGCGCATGAGCGAGGACCCGACGCGCTGCGCTCCCCCGGCGCAGCTCTTCACCTCCCGGTAAGAAGTAGACTGGGGATGTGATTGAGAAGCGGGATGGTAGGAGGGGCGCCAGACACTGCGAGGATTGCAGGGTAGGTCAGGGCAGTCATGAGGGCCTTTGGAGAATGCCGGTAGGGGCTTCTCTGTAGGGGCAGCGGGCAAGTTTTTATGGAGTTTACTTTCAGGAGAGGGCTACTTTGCTGAGTTTGGGTCCGGAAGGACGGGAGCGTCTCAAGGCACTTTTGCGCAGGACGACTCTCAGTGAGCACAAAGTCTGAGCCCTGCGTGGTTCCAGGCGCTGTGTTCCGGCCTTAGTGGTTTTTCTCAGTTCCCCAAAAGTAAGCTCACAGATTGTGCACGCCCGCGGAGCACCCTCTCTTGAACTTAACCGAGATAGGTTGGAACATGAAAGCGCGGCATTTTGTTTGGTTCCAACGTCGCATGCGAAGTCCATCTTACTGAGATTGCAACGGAAAAAGCGGAATAGCTGCATTTTATACTTAACTCGCCCGCCCACCTGACCGGGACTGCGCGGTGGGGGTTGCTACCGTCCGTCTGCGAAATTGATGCTTAAAGAATGTAGAAAACCTTCGGAGAAGGGGTTATTTAGCCCTAATGCGAATTAAGGGTCGAAGGAAAGGGTATATTCAAGAGCTGCCCTTATTGTGTTATTACAATGGAATTTAGAAGGATCTCTGAGTTTGACGATATGGTGGGAAAGTGCAAAGAACCGAGAGTTGGGGAAACTTGTGTTTCTTAGACCCTTTCCTAAAGGCCAAATAGCAGTGAACTTCGGTTTGCATTTTAATTTCAGTTGCTGGTGTGAGAAGTGGGAGGACAACTTGCTTTACCTCAAGAGGTGGTTTGGAAGATAATTGCAGGGAGGGTAGTGTTTTGAAAGTATAAAGTGTGGTTTCTACAAAATAAGATAAATTAAGGTATCACCACATTGCTGCCACACCTTCCTCCTGGCCACGAACAGTGACTTGTTTGGAGCAGGGAGTTAAGACAGCAACTTCAGGGCAGTGCTGGAGTTTTCCAAATTACCTGTCCAAAGTGGCCGGATGTGTCTTTCTCAATCTCTTCTTGCAGTTCCTCTTCACTGCCTCCTGAAACTGCCCGTCACGGTGTGACGTCAGGGGAGAGGAACTTTGCCTTTTTTTTTTTTTTTTTAATCAACTTCTTTGGGGCCTGTACAAAGTGGGGGAGCTGCTAGGCACATTGATGAAAATTGAAAGTCGTGGTCCCAGGCGAGTTAGATTTGATCAGACATGTTCTTCATGAGATCACTTAACTCTGAACACATCGTTTGCTTTCAAGTTGGAGTTCTTGATTTCTGACACGAAAATTCTGTCAGAGCCAAGGATAAACATTCCAAGAATAAGCATTTGAGGAAGATAGATAAAGAACTCCAGAAAGAGTACATCCCCCCCACCCCCACTAATTTGAAGGGATACAAATAAGCATGCCTATCCTGTCAGATATTATAAACATGAGAAATACTAGTGCCTTTGTGTCATATTGTATCATTCCAGGATACCAAATCAGTCCTCTGATTGTTTTTTCTATTTTAATTGACAAGAGTTAAGGATGACTCTGTTAGGAGACTGAGAAATAAAACCAGAGTCTCCTTAATTGTGTCGACTTAAAGTGAACTGTAAGTCTTTATAAAATTATACCAATGATGGTGATAATAAAGCTAACTTAGATGGAATATTGCATTTCCAACTAAGATATGCATGTTACAGTTCATTTAGTTTTCACAGTCCTGCAAAGGAAGCACAGAGAGCCTTGGCCAAAGGTTACAGCTATTAAGTAAATTCTCTCAAGTTGGTATAGAAATTATATTTGATTGGGACTCGTAATTTTTTTTTTTAACTTCTGCACTGTGTTTTATTCCACATATAGAGGTGGCATTAGGGGTGAAACAGGGATCTGGAATAAGTTTCCACAGTATGGACCCTGAGAATGCCACTGGGTTGTTATGTGGTCTTGTTTTCCGTTTTCTGGCTCTGTTTTCTCATCCACAAAATGGTGATAATGAATGAATACATTATTTCTCACTAGAATGTGAAGTGTGAACTGTGGACGAGAAGTACTTTTCAGTAAATAAAAGGAAGTTTCAGAGTCAAGTGTTTTTGTCATCTGTAACATTAGACTGGAAAATGGCAAATGAATAGAAGCTGAAATTAACTGCGCACTTCATATCATCTGCCCAAGAGTTGTTTGAAAATGATTTTTTCCCTAAAATAACTTTAGTTCTGTTCTTAGATCTTTAACTTAACATTTATCAAAAGAGATAAATATAACTTAGACCTGAACGCTTGTTTGTTTGTTTGTTTTTGCAGGCGTAAGGGAGAAAAAGCTTTCCTCTGGTTCTTCTGGCTGGTCTAATAATCAAATTGACATGAGATTAGCAGGAGAAAAAAAAATTTAACAATATGTATACTTCCTGTATAGATGAGAGAGACCCAGGATAACTGAGTAACTTGCAGAAATGGCAGAAGTCATCATCTTAAGTACCACTTTTAGCTAAAGACAAAAGAAGCTGTTGAGAGTGAGGAGTCAGTTAAGGAAGGTTACCAGAAAGAGTACAGCAAACAAGAGTAAGATTGTTATGCAGATTTAAGTCGGTGCTTTCTCCATTGATAATAGTTTCTAGAGATTTAAATGTCCTCACTTCCAGATGCTGCGAGAGAAGCAGCCTTAAAATGGAGATTTCCCTTTCAAATGTCCTTGGGTAAATGTCTTTTTATAAAGGGTAACTTCTATTTGATTTTCCGAGCTTCTCCCATGTCTGTTGTTTCTTGAAATTAACCAGCCTAAAATAGTATCCTAAAGAGGCATATTTTGGGTGGCAAACTCTGCTCCCCTTCTTAGGTAACATTGAAAAAAAGCACCCACAGCCAGCAGGTGCTTTTCATTAGTTGGTTTCATGTGATGAAAATTGGATGGTGGATTTTTTATTTTTATCCTAACACTTTTCTTTCTACCTTCTTTTCCAATAAACTATAATGGATCAGAAAACGACTCAATATATGTAAAGTACTTCCCCTATTCTTTATTTGAAAATTGTTCTTAGACTACAGCTTTTGGTACATAACAGCCACTTTAAATCTGGTACGTGAGAGGAGACTTGAACTTTTGTATATGCATATTTTAAGGATATTTTAAATAATATGGCTCAATTGTCAAATCATTTAAACTGTCCCAGGACCTATATAAAAACCGGTTTTTTGTTGTTGCTCACTCTTAGTTTGGATACTTGGGCTGAGGGAGGTAAGCATGTCAATGTCACAGATGTTGCTGGATTTACAGCAGACATTTTGAATTCTGGAGAGTTGTTTGGATCCATGAGAACGTAAAGGTCTTTTCTTCACTCCTGTGCTGTTGTGGGTAAAACTGTGGACTTGGGAGCAAGACTGTCTGGATGTAAACTGGCTCTATTTACTAGCTGTGCCTCAGTTTCTTATCTGTAAAATGAAGATAGTGATGTTATATCAACCTCATACAGAGATTGTTAGGAGGATCATGTGTGTGTGTGTGTGTGTGTGTGTGTGTGTGTGTAGAAAATTTAAAACAGTTCCAGGCACATAACGAATTCCATATAAGTGTGAGTTATGAACTGTTGATGATAGGTAAGATATCAGAAGATGAGAGCTATGGGGAAAAAAATAGGGCTTAATAAAATAGTAGATACAGTAAATAAGGATAGTGTATACATGTAGGGATGCAGTTTTAAAAAGGGCGATGGTAGGTTTCAATCTAAAGGTAATTTAAATAAAGATGGGAGGGATAGAGAGATGTGCCAGTATAAAGGTAGTAGATAAGGAGGTCAGAGAGATAACTTAGGGACATTTGGACAGATACAGCAATTTTTTTTTTTTAACTTAGGGACTTTTCTTATGAAAAATTTCAATCTTAAAAGTAGAGATGTACTCATCTCCCACCTTCAAGAGTTATCAATATGGTCAATTGTGTTTTACCTATATCTCCCACCAACACTTTCTACTGTATTAAAGCAAATTCAAGAAATTCTATCGATTATTTCTAAATATTTCTAAAAAGATAGGCACTTAACCAAACATAACCACAGTACTTAACCTCTTTGACTTTGTTTCCCATCTATAAATTGGGACCAGCAGAACCTCCCTTACAGTGCTGGTTTAAAGGTGAAGATGGATGCCTGAAGCCCTCACAGAGTCTGGCAATCGGTGCCCAATTACTGCTAGCCATCATGCTGATGATCTGTCTTTATCAGTCCTTTTTTTTTTTTTTTCTTTTTCTAGATGATTCAGTTGTTTTCACTTGTACTTCCTTTCTCCTCTTCATACCTACTTTAGGCACACTTATTAAGTATTTCCTTGTAAACCAAAATTAATTTTAGACTAATAAATAAAATGCATTTATTCGAGCAAAAGTTGCTGCAGTCCAGGAGACACAAGAGTAGAAACCTAAATTGTGTTCCACTGAAACAAAGGGGAGACTGCCTTTTATAGCGAAAGTTCCTACCCAGGTTCTCAATTAGGTCTTTTTTATGTAAATGAGGCATCCAAATTATGCAGTTCTGATTGGACGGGGCAGGTCTATTCATTTGTCAAAAAGAGGAGACAAGGAACTTCCTTATAATAGTTGACTCAGACTGTGTAAGCACCCAAGGCACAGTGCAGGAAGCCCAGAGTTAAGTCCGAGGTTCTTCCTGGTGTACAGAACACTTGAAGAGCCCCTTACAGCAAATGTCCCTAGACTCTTATTTTTCATAAAATGTGGGCCCTCAATTGATGATGGGAAGTTCATCTAAGCAGATAAATTCCGTCTTGCTCTTTATATCAAAGGAATTTTTCTTCTGGGGTCTACACCCTTTATTTACTCTCTATTTCCCCTTTTAACTTTCAGTGCCTTTGTTTACAGCCTGACTTACAGCTTGCTCTCCTTTGATTCCTGTATCCCATGAAATACCCGTGCTCTTTAGTCTTCTGACTTTTTTGAAGGGGGATAGGTACTTCTTCCTGTTTTATTTTTTTGACAGCACTATTGAGATTCAGATAGAATTCACATAACATACAATTCGCCCATTTAAATAAACAATTCAGTGTTTTTAATGCATTAACAGATTTATGCCACATTTAGAACTTCACAAAGATACTCTGTACCCTTTAGTAGTCACTCCCTGTCTTTCCATCCCCTTTCCCTTGCCCTAAGCACTGATTCGCTTTCTGTCTCTGTGGGTTTTCCTGTTCTGGACATTTCATATAATAGCTGTGGATGTGTAAGGTTTATAAATAAATAGTTTTATATTGGAGATGTATGTGCAAATAATTATTTTTATAAATAGGAAGGCTATAATTATAAAATTCTGGGGAAATTTTATGACAACATGAAATCAAAAATAGCTGTGTGGCTCTTAATCCTATGTTTTGTGACAAATCTGATGAGAAATTTTTAAAAAATTACTTTGCTAATGAAATAGGAAATATTCTGCTAATTTTAGTCCAACAGAATGATACCAGCGGAAAGAGCTTTGGATCAGGTGTCAGATTTTTTTGTTCTACTTCTGCTAATTACTAATGGTGAGATTTTGGGCAAGTCCCCTAACAGTCTCCATTTCATTCCTCAAATAGGCATAATGAAATCTGAAATATCACGAGTTATCATTGTGAAGAGTGAGAGTGGAAAGTATGACATATGCATTGACCATAGGAAGTTAATCATGTATGTGTATTGGACAACTGTATGGTATTATTAGATAAAATATCTGGAGTTCTTTGATCTTTGCCTTCATTGAGTCACTTTCTCACCCCAACTCATGTATTTCTCTGAACTATTTTCTGTCGTTCGTCTGTATTCTTCTGACAACGAATCTTCAGAATTAAGGGTCATTGCCAAAGGCTAAATTGGTCTTAGAAGAGTCCTTGTGAACCCACCATTGCAACATGTTTCCTTCCTAGGGTTTTAGCATTAGAACACAGTGTTCACTTGCTGCAGTGAAGGTGCAGCTGTGTGAAAGTTATAGTTCACTCTTTGTGGCATCACATTATTGAGCATTGAAATGGTTTCTGTTTGATATGTTATGATAGTGTTAGTCTGTTGAGTCTTTGAGGATGTTAGTCTTTGTTTAAAGTCAAAGCGTGAAGGGAAGTAGATACAAAAAGAGGGGAAGAGATTCTGGGGAACTGTGTTAACCAAATAGCTCACATGCTATGGTTAAAGATCCATTTACTCTTTGTTTGCTTGCATTTGTTTATTGCTTGAGAGTGGGGGTGATTAGTAAGACACCATAAAATTGATAGAAGTGAATTTTACCTTTCACCCTCAACTCTCGTTTGTGACTTCTATTCTCTAACATCTTTTATTCTAAGGAAATGGTTGGCAGACATTTTAGGCTGTGACCTCTGATTTTTTCTAAAGGGTGACATCTTTTCTTCCTTTCTTGGACAATAGGAATAATCAACATAATCATACTTATGTATTGTTCATTCGTTTGTTCACTCATTCATATACTTAGAATATATTTATTGAGTACCTATTTGTGGCCCTGTTTCTAGGTTCTGGGGACAGAGTAGTGTACAAAATAATTTTTTTTTAAAAACTTGCCCTCAGAGATTTTACATTCTAGTGGGTGTTAGTCATTGAGGTTAAATAAAACGAGGATTAGTGCTAAGGAGTAAAGAGAAAAATAAGGATTTGGAAGGAGACGGGAACTTTTGGGGAGGGACAGTTGCCATTACTTATAGGGTGACCAGGAAGGCTTCACTGAGAAAGTAAAATTTAAGATGAGTTTTCACTCTGATGGTCCCATTCGTGTCTTCAGTTAGTGGTTTAGTTTGGGGGCAGATGAAATCCTAAATCTTATTTGTGCCTCGTCATGGAGTAACTTTAACATTGTTAAGAAGCTAAAGCTGCTCATCTGCCATCAAAGCGCTGGCTGCTTATGGTCTGAAAGACTTTTTGGGCTCTCTATACAGGTCATGTTGGTTCATGCCTTGCTGAGTCACCTGCCCCTCTTAAAAAGGTTGCATCTTTCTAGCTGATACCATGGCTGTAGTGGTTCTAGTGAAGCAGTCATTCTCAATGGGACCACTGACGGATGGGCAGGGATGTGCCAAGAATGAATGACTTGGCAGGGGAGTTCTGTGGTCTCTTCTTGTCCCTAGGACTTTTGCTGCTGTGTATCTGTTAACTGGTAATCTGACCTGTGCTTACCTTCCCCTCAATAGGAAACTCTCAATAGAAATGACAGTAAACTTTACAACTTGATTTCTCTACCTTTAAAATGTTTTTGAAAATTGATTTTATCTTTGTACATATCTTTGCATCTTTGATTCAAAGGACCCCATTCGTGACGGTGAGATGCACTTTGAGAAGATGCCAAGTATTGCTTAGACCCACATTACCTATTTATTGCCTGTCGGTACCTGAAATATGTGAATGTTTGTTTAGTCACTATCTTCCCTCTACCAGAATGTAAACTGGATGGCAGGAAGCTTATTTTAGTCACTACTGTTACCCCAGTGCTACCAAAACAAAAACAATGCTATTTGTTCAATTGAATAGCTAACAGACTACAAGCAATGTGGCAACAAGCAACCAACAAGAAACTATACCACGGTATCTTACAGATGATCTGATCTGAAGATCAAGAAATGGAGATGTTGACCTTCTATCACTAAGGCCTGGACTTTGTTCTCAATCATTGCTGTCTCCTCTGTGTGTCAATCTGCCTCTTAGAGAAACTTATGCTCCAACTTGGCTTGTCATCCTCTCTCTGCCAGTACCCAGCTGTGACCTTGGACATGGCTTTTAATCTCTGTGGGCCTATTCCAGCTCTAGAATGTTCTCATTTTATAATCTGGCAAAGCCAGCAGATGCTAGTTATTTGTGTAAAGCAAGAACACCTTTCTAGAAGGAAGTGGAGCAAGCACTTGCTTCGGAAAATTACTTTTTATAAGGAAGTCTGGTTTTGCTCAATGCAATTAAGTCAATTTCATATCTAGGAGGCTCATAAATGACATCATTCTCTTTGAACTATTGACTTTAATCTGTTTATTAAAAAAAACACATGGATCACTATTACTTATCACTTGTTTGAAGGTTTGTTTTTCATATGATTTCACATCTGTCATCTTCCACCACAAAAACAGATATGACATAAAAATAGGTTAGCATGAGCTATGGACGCAGAACTAAAATTAGACCTAATAAGAGAAAAGATCTGGCAAATGAAAGCCAATAAAAAGCAATATGAACAAAGATGTTCATTGCTGTATATTTTTTAATAGTGAAAAACTAAAAATAAATTTCCATCAATAGGAATCTGGGTAAGTAAATTACGATACACTTATACTATAGAAAGTGGTAAGACAGTTAAGAAGAATGACATGATATATACCCTCAGAACATATTATTGAGAGTAAAAGAAGGTAGGTTATAGAGTATGTCCAATATAATCCCATGTGTGTGTATAGAAAACAAAGCATATCTTCAATCTGACATATGTACATTAATTCATAGAAAAAGACCTGGAAGGAATAAAATGGTTAGCAATGTTATTCCTAGGAATGAAGTAGGGTTGGTGGATGATGCAATAAGAGTGCTTCACTTTTTACTCTAGGCTTCTGTGTTTTTGGCATTTTATAAAAACATAGTCATGGTTTCCTTTGTAGTTATAACACCCCAAATTATTGGAGAAGAAAAAGACTTGTGGCGAAGAGAAATTGGGGTGTAAGGTGAGATTTGCGGTCAGGAAAAGGAAGATGAGCACTTCAGGGTAGCAAGTTCTGCCAGTTGCCATCGTATCCTGTGACATTTTGTGAATGGTGATTTGAAGATTGTCCAGTGTTTTCAGGATGGCGTATATACATATCTGTATCCAAAAGGTATGACCTAGAATCAAGAAAACCCAAGGATTTTTCATAGAATTTTCACATGTATCTTTTTTTGGTCTATTTGTAAGCATTGGATGAGAAAATTTTCATATCTTTAGGAAAAATGGATTTAGTTCTATCCTTATATGAATAATGCTGCCACAGTAATAGAGCAGTTATATCTACCATAGAAGTTGTTTCTCTAGCTCATGATTTTATTTCTACTTTGTTGGATTTGTTCATTTAGTCTATAACTTTTATTGAACCCCTGTGTGCAACTCTGTGACCTTGCCAAGGACAAGGCCCCTGCTCTCATGGAGCTTATAGTCAGGGAGATGGAGAGGAATGACAGTAAGGAGCCAAAAAAATATCAGGAAGTGATGTGATATGGAGTAACCAGGGAACTACTTTAAGAGAGGTAGTTAGGCAAGAGAATGAGGAAGTAATTCATAAACCAAGGCAAGCAATAAGCTAGAAAGGAGCCAGATGAGTGATCATTCGGGGAAACAGCATTCTAGGCAGAGGGACTAGAACAGCATCATTAGGGTATGCAAAAGCTTGTAGGACTCAAAACCTTGCTGCGTGGTTAGGACAAAGAAAAGTAAGAGAAATCTGCAAGATAGGAACATGTCATGCTGTAAGGACAAGGTAAGAATTTTGGATTTTATTTTAGATTTGATGGGACTATCGGAGTCGGTGTGGAGTGGCGGAGTGTTGATTAGGGGAATCTGACTTAGGTTTATAAAAGATCTCTCTGAATACCTCCTGATTATAACTAGACAAGTAGAAGCAGGGAAACCCATTGAGAAGATAGCAGGAGATCCAGGTGAGAGAAGATGGTGACTTAGACTTGGGTGGTAGCTATAGTTAAAAACTTGCTAATGGGTTACAGATATGGAAAGATAGGATCAGAAATGACTCCTAGATTTGTAGTGTCAGCTACTATAGGCCTGTTTCCTGAGATGAAGAAAACCTGGAAGGAACAGGTTTGGGGTAAATCAGTGTCTCCTTTTGGGTATCAGGTAGCCATGCCTGCTGGACAGATGTCAAATAGGCAGAGATCCATGTGGGAGCCATCTACATACATAACAATGGTATAGAAAGCCCTGGAACGGACTAGACACTCACCTTCACTCCATACCTTTGTACTCTACCCTTCATTTAGGCTAAACTCGCCTAAGCAGACTGTCTCTACCCCTTCACCTTGCTAACCTTGCTTTTGCTGTTGATGGTTGCTTTGAGCTTTACAATGTGAAGGACAGTGGGAGAAGATTACATGTGCTGGGCCTGTAATTACAGTGATGAGAGTGCTTCTCATTGTGTAGCTCTTGACATTTTAATCATTATCTTATTTACTAAAGCTAAAAACTAAGCTTAAAGTGAGCGGACCATTTTTAAGATACATTCTATATTCATACTGTGTTCTTTAGATATTGTAAGCTAATCATAAATTTATATTGTTATTATAATGTAAGTATTATAAGCTAATGTAAGTTACATGAAACAAAGTTTTTAGTGCTATTGTCTGCAGTCTCACAGGCCATTGTCTACTTTGTTGAAACACAAACTAAATAAAAATAAACTATGAAAATGTGTCTTTATTTCCAGATTGTATTCCTATTTTGGGTTTGACATTTAATTTTATTGGAATAATGCGTGGATGTTTTATATTTTATATGTTTTATTAGCAGTATCTTCATATGACTTTACCCTTATAATAACAATAACTTTCAATTATTTTTATGCTTTGAAAACCCTTTCCTACCCCAATACCCCCTATGTTGGCTGCTAGTTTATGCCTGGTTCGTTTGTTTGTATGTTTGTTTGTCTTATAAATTCAAGAGAATATATTTTGTTGTTTAGGGTGAAGTGCAAACTTTATTTTTTGTTTTTGTTTTTTTGCCTCCTTAAAGGGATTTGGAGTTAAAAATATGATTGAGCCCTTATTTATCTTGAATGATTCTTGCTCACTGCAGATAAGCTCTCCAGCACTCCAGCCGACCACATAGTGAGTTCAAGGCCTTAATCTAGTAGAACAACGGAATTTACATCAGCCCTGAGCCTGGAAAGATGGTGTCACAGTCTTCGGGCCGGGAGGATTCTCTTGTGGACCCCTGGGAAGGGGGCAGTGAATACCCTGGCAGCATTGATGGTTCACCCAGACTCCTGGACACTGGCCACCCCGCTTGCCAATCAGACCTCAGGTTCACGAGGCACAAAGCTACCTGGATTAACCCCCAGTGTGTGCAGCAACCGCTGCAGGATTTGCCCCTCCAAATGCCAACAGTGGGCAACAGTGGCAGCTACTTTGTGGGGGATGGAGCCTCTCCCTTGGGCCCTTCACCATTGTCTCTTGAATACTCTCTGGTGGAGACAGTATTGTCGAAGGACACTGTGGGTTCCGTGGGAAGCTCAGGTGGAAAGAGCAACAGCTTTTCTTTTACTGCAACACAAGAGCGGACAGTGCTCCCAGGATGCTCTCCTTGGATGTCTGTGTTCACACGCTCCAAGATTTTGGCAACTTCCCCACATTCTGAGGCTGACAGTGCTTGTTTCACACCTTCCCACCTGCCAGTTTCCACTGGTGAAGGTAACTTTAGTCGGGGACTTCCTTCATTCCTGTCCGTTCACACATTTGCTTTGTCTGTGTTTAAAGGTCTAAAGCCTGTCTTACTGTCTTCCTCTTAAGAAAAAAAGATCGTGGGTTTCCACTTTGACCAGAAGCCAGTGCAGTAGCTCATTTAATATTGTTTTAGGCCCAGCCACCTGCACCATCATAGATGGTGAAATCAAGTATTTCCTTTCTCCTTAGACTGCAGGGAAATGTCATCTTAACTCAGCTTAGTTGATAATCAGTGCCATCTGCCATCTTTGAGCTGGTGTGGGCCATCAGGAACTTCCACTCATTGTCTGCAAGGGAGAGCATTGTAAGTGCTCTCACTTTGCTATACTGGTGGAAGGTGTTTCCAGACAGAGTGGGCTCTGTTGCACACCAGTACTTACGAGGAAATGAACTTGTTTCACCTATGTACCTGAACAAAGTGTGACTAGAAAATAACTAAGATTTAAAAAACAGTAACCACAATTCCCCAAAGGCTATACAAAACCTTTTTCTTTTTCTTTCTTTTTTTTTTTTTTAAATTAAAACAAGGGCTCCTACGTCTATGAGGTAATGAATATATTCCTAAAATACTGGAATACCTGAAAGGAGATAATCCATTCAAAATGCCACTAAAGAGTCAATAAATTAGCTATTGTTCTTAAAATTTGTAGCATGCTTATTTTATTTTTAAATATTCATTGTTATATTCATGCTTTGAGTTAATTTCTATTTCTGTTAAAATAGAATAGAATAGTTCTATAATATAACAGAATAGTTCTAGGTCAAAGTCAATGAAATTTTATCTTTCCTTTTTTTCTTTTTTTATTATGGTGACACTGATTAACAGAATCCCATAAGTTTCAAGTGTACGATTCAACAGTAAGTCATATATATATTGCATTGTGTGTTCACCACCTATAGTTAGATTTCTTTCTTTCTGTCACCACATATTTGACCCCTTTTACCCCATTTACCTTCTCCCTTCCTCCACCCTCTGGTAACCACTAGTTACTTACTGTCCATATCCATGAGTCTCTATTTGTTTGTCATGTTGATTTATTGCTTTTAGATTTATATCTCACATATAAGTGGTATCATGTGGTTTTCAACTTTTTCTATCTGACTTATTTTGCTTAGCATGATTATCTCGAGGTCCATTCCTGTCACAAATGACAGTATTTCATCTCTTCTTACAGCTGAATAATATTCTATTTTATATATGTACCACCTTTGTCCTTTTCCTGGGTAAAAAACAGGTACCCCAGCCCCTTTTGTCCAAAGACAATGATTCCCAGCGATCTCGCTAAGTACCTTTAAAAACAACTCAGTCTTTTGTGAGTATCTCTTAAACTTGGTAAGGGAATTCATTCCATGGGATTAAAAAATAAAGTCCTGGGTGATTGAGTTCCTTCTTTCTTTAGTATGGGGCAACAGTGGTGAGAAAGGCATTTGTCACTAGGTCATGGAATTTTCCTATGATTGTTGCATCTCAAGTAACAGCAGCAGGGTTTTCTTTTCTGGATAATGTGGTAGGTAAAGACTACTTTAAGCTGGTAAGCACATCCTGAGGCTGTCAGAAACAATTCTGCTCTTCCTTCTTTTGCATAGGATCTACATATTTACAGAGCACTTTCGCATTCTTAGCTCCTTTAATCTCCTAATAGATAATTATGCCAATTTAAGGGATGAGGAAATTTTAATGTGATGGCACAGCTGGTGCATGGAGAACTGGAACTGGAATCCACACTGTCCCATTCTCTGCTTTTTCCTCTATACTCGGTCCAAAAACTGAGCTTAGGGTTAAATCCAGCCAGCTTCCTGATTTTTACAAATAAAGCTTTGTTTTGTTTATAGCTACAGTGACAGAACTGAGTAGTTGGGACAGATGCTGTATGGACCTCAGATCCTACAGTATTTACTACCTAGTAGTCTTTTTCAGAAGAAGTTTGCCTACCCCAGATGGCTTCTGAAGCTAAGAGGTCCAAAGTTTTCCATGGAACAGTCATTTTCTTGAAGATGAGGCAAGGTATTTGAGTAATCTGCTTGTCTCTCTGTCACCTGAGAGTTGTATATAATTATCAAGACATCTGTAGCATTTTGTTCTAATTTAGCAGT
This sequence comes from Pteropus vampyrus, assembly GCF_000151845.1. Lineage (NCBI taxonomy): Eukaryota > Metazoa > Chordata > Mammalia > Chiroptera > Pteropodidae > Pteropus > Pteropus vampyrus. The sequence continues at coordinate 4,629,411 of NW_011888948.1, forward strand.
TTGGGACAATCCAGTTCTTATGGCTCTCACAAAAATGTTTTACCTTAAATGCTTCAATAAAAATACCATGACAAATCATTCGTGTTTTGCTGGTGTTCATTGCCAGTAATGGAGTGGCTTAGGGTATAGAGTGGATGAGTCAGCAGAATATACACTCTGTAGTTTCTTTCTGTTTTTGATTAGAGAAAGACAGTTTTAGGGAAGCAAATCTGACATTTTTCAGATATTTTGTTTCTGCAGACAGGAAATTTTGGGTCAATTACAGTGAGTTATAAAAGTGATTCCATAATTCTTATGCCTTTCTTCTAAACTGTTCTTTCTCACTCTTCTCTCTCTCTCCTTTAGGTAGTTTCCATGACCCTCTTCTCTTTCTACCCTCTTTGCCTCATTGGTCTTCTTCATTCCAGTAGTTCTTCCATGTCTTCTTTGTTACTCCAATAGCCTCTCATAGAAATGATTATCATTAGGCAATATCTGCAAGTCCTACCATCAAAAGGTCATTCTTCTTTTGACATACTAGTTTATTCTACAATTGCGCTATTTTTTTTTTAAATGAAACTTAAAAGCCACTCCCTAGAATTGTTTTGTTTTCTTAGATAATCTTTGAACTTCTTTTGCTCCATTTTTAATAACTTGCTGTATTGGCAGGTGCTGTTCAATTCAGTAGAAGAAGCATTTCTTTGAATTCCTTCTCACAAGAAACGTTCCCTGTTGATATAGAAAAGGTAACTATATCTTCTTTTTCTTTTCTTTTTTAAACCACAGAGAGTGTTAATCCGTTAGATAACACTGTTCTGATTTAAATTTGGAAATTTCACTTGATAAGGCATGACAAATAGGTTTCATTTCAGCATTTGATTGGTAGAGGCTGCTAGAAGCCCCAAGCTGAGAAGGGTTCTGAGGCAGTGTCAGTGCTCAGCTGGAAAGTCTGCCATGACTGATGAGTGATGTCAACCATAGAGCCACCACCAACCTAGGATTTTATATCACAGGGAGTTCAGCTTGGGTTGTCTGTTGATTATAGTGGTGTCTCTGGAAGATACAAGCTATGCTTTATATAATGACATATGATAATTCAGTTAAATGAACACTTATGCAATAACTCCGCTTAAATAAAGCTTCTCAATTTTTTAATCTTATACCTCTCAATGGAAAAAAAAGTTGATTATGCTTATATTTTAACCGATAATTTTATCTTCTGCAGGAAAATGCCCACTTTTATGCTGCAGATATGATTATATCAGTAATGGAGAACATGAAGTGTAACATCCTGAGTCAACAGCACATGGAGAGCTGGAGTACAGAAGAAGCCAGTGGGTCACTTGGGAAGGATCAAGCTGACTCCAAAGTGACCTTTTATAACATAAAGCAAGAATCTGGATCTTCTACTTCTTCAGACAGTGGCTATGGTGAGGCAAATATGAGAAAGTTTTATGCTGTATTCTCCACATACATCTTTAAACCCTTCATCTAAGACTTCTTGAGTAATTATCATCTTCACCGTTTCTCCTATTGAGGCTTGGCATTGGTTAGCATGCTCCACTCGGTGGTTAAATCGGTGTTGTTTTTTTGTTGTTCTTGGACTTCATCCTACTTTTCCTTTTGGCAGTGGCTGAAGTTTTCCCTCTTCCTTTGTTTTCTGTCACATGGTATTCTCCTAGCTCTTCTTCTTTTTCCAAGCAATCCTCTTTCCTTCATTCCACAAACAAGGAACCTGTGAGAGGGGTGTTGGGTGTAGGGAATCAACAGACAACAAGATGTGCTCATTCTCTCTGGGAGCATCAGGGGCTGGAGCCGAGGCTGAGGAAGCTGTGTGGGCTCACTTGGGTAGCAGAGATGGGGACCCAGAGCAGCTCGCCCTATTCTGGGATCCAGGAACTCCTTCCTGGAGAGGAGGTACCTAAGCCGAGCACTGAAGTTAGAGCTTGTCATTTTCTTAGCATTTCCTAAATGTGAGTCCTGCTTCAGTCCTAGATTCTTTTTTTTTCTATATTCACTTTCTGGAGATTTTATCCACTGCAACATTTTTTCATTATTCTTGCTCTGTTGACATCTCTCAAATCTGTTTTAAATTCTGCTCTTCTCTTCTAAGTGCTTATTCCATGTGGCAGGGACCTGTGGAGCATGTCCACCTGAATGGCCCCCAGGATCTCTAACTTAACATGTCATCACTATCACTCCAGCATAAACCCCTTTCTTAAAAAAAAAAAAAAAAAAAGATTAAAATCTAATGCTTGCTTTTCCTTTTGACTTCCTTTACCTAGTATCTTAATCAGCACCCTTTCAGTTAAGAGGGAAGAACTCACTCTCTGTGGTACATATGTAGCACAATGCCTGGCACAAAATAGGTGTACAATAAATAGTTGTCGAATGCACCACCTAGCTCAAATTAAAAGGAATTTTTTTAATGATATAGAGCATGCTCATTGAACCCAGTGGTGGGAAATACATAACTGACCAGTATAAAGGCAGCTCTGGCATCTGTGTTTTCTGGGGCTTCATGGCCTCTCATCAACTTCTCTTTGTGCAATTGCTTCATTCTCTGTTTCCCACAGCCAGACTTCTACCCCACTCTTAGCATCTGGTTTCAGCTTTGCCCTCTCCCTGATTTCTGAGCCAGGGCCTCACAGCTCAACCTAGTCTTGCAGGACCCCAAGTCCAGGTTCCCAGGGAAGAGCACCTGTTAGGGCTTGCTTTAGTTAGGTGTCTACAGCTGGTCAGGCTACTGTGGCCTGGGGAGCCAGGGGATGCAATATGGACCATCATGTCTTTTGAGGCCTCCAGTGGGGAAAAAAGTCATGTGGCTGGAAAAGCAGTGATTCAAATTTCAGCACACTGAACTCTGTTTTGACTCTTCTTCCTTGTGCCCCTGTCCCCCGTCCTGTTTCTAGTTAACGAACAAATTGGTCTTGACCTCTCAGAGATAGCAACATCCTCTCCATCTGTTCCCTATCCATGCCTTTACCTGGACCACTGCAACAGACTTCTGTAAGAACTGCATTTATGTCCTTCATACATATCTGCCTTTAATTTTTTCTCTTTGCTTTCAGCCTCTTTTACTTCATTGATCATACACACCTATGTTTCTAGAACACAACTTTTAGTCCTGTTGGGTGGCCTGTTGAGTTTATCCTGAGTTTTTTAGCTTTGTGAGATCCAGCTTCTTCCTCTCTTTCCAGCAGGCATCTCCTGCCATTTTTCAGTGTTGTGCCACAGGCTTCAGAATACTTGCTGGCAGATATTTCTCCTAAGCTCCTGCCTCTCTCTCTTTACTTTAGCTAGACTCTCCTGGAACACATTAGTTTCTTCATCCTTCCTATTCTTCAAAAGCAGCCTCCTGCCACAGGCACTGTGACATGCTTCCTGATTTGTCTTACAGGTCACGGGTACCATTCATGTGGAATGAAATATAAGTTGTGCTCCAGAATGCTCTACCTGCATGGCTCCCCTTGGAGTTGTGCGATGTGGAGTCCTGCCTCTGAACTGCTTAAGGCCTATGCGCTCAACCATGTGTTCTTGTTGTCAAGTGTGTCAGTGTCTCAGTTCCTAAAATTCTTTGATAGATAAGAATTTGTCATATTTGTATTTGCATTCAGCATAGTACCTTGCCTGAAATAGATATTTTGTAAATATGTGTTGAATGGTTGAGTGGATATTAATGTTTAGCTGAAATTTTTAAAAATATGAATGTTAAAGAAGTTTAAAAATATTTCTACCACCCACATAAAATATTTACCTTTATTAAGTATCACTCTTATGACATTTATGGTGATAGATGCTACTCTATGAGGTAGGTTAGTGTTCTTCAAATTGCAGGTTGGTCATGAGAGCATTAAATTAAAAGAAAAACAATAGAAAGTATCAGTGTGCTCTTCATTTAGGGTGAGCAATGCTTCTGGAACTTTTAAATTTTTTATGTTATAATGTAAACTGTATGTTACTGTGGGTCATGGTCAAAAGAGTGTGAGAAACACAGAGGTAGGTGAAATTGCCTCCATTTTGTCTGTGAGGAAACCGAAACTGAGGTGTCGATCATCTCTGCTTACCCGGCTGGGCTGGACAGTGTGGTGCCAAGCCCTTTCTCAGAACCTCTCGGTAACCTATAGGCTCAAATATTTCCCTGAACAGCTGTATTCATGTCTGTTTATTCAAGTGTATTCAGTTTCATAGTAATTATTACTCATATTAATGCAATTATACCAATAACATGATTATAATGACACTATTTCATATCTAGTTTTTCATGTTATGGGTTTCACATTTTTCAATAATGGTATTTCTTGAGTTAATAGAGTGATTTACAAAATCAACTCCCTATTATTTGGCATTTAAGTAGCCTTCAATATTTTAATATTTTAAATAGACTGCAAATAACCCATTCGTGATCAAAGCCTTTCTCTTCTATTATTTTTTTTTAAATGACATTCTTAGGATAATCTCCCAGACTAATGTTAGGGATAGAAAAGTATGAACATATTTGTATTAGTTTCCTAAGACTGCCATAATAAAATGTCACAAACTGGGTGGGTGGCTTAAAACAATAGAAATTAATCCTCTCACAGTTGTGGAGGCCAGAAGTGAGAAATGAAGTTGTGGGAACAGTTAGTTCCTTCTGGAAGCTCTGAGGAAGAGTCTGCTCCATGCCTCTCTCCCAGCTTCTGGGGATTGTTGGCAACCCTGGATGTTCCTGGGCTTCTGGACACATCGATTCCAATGGCTGCCTGTACCTTCACGTGACACTCTCTCTATAGATCTGAGTGTGTTCAAATGTCTCTCTTATGACACCAGTATTTAGGGCTCACCCTAATCCAGCATGACCTCATCTTAACTTGACTACATATGCAAAGACCTATTTCTAAATAAGGTCACATTCACAGTTTCTGGGTAGACGTGATTTTGGGGGGAGGAGAGTCAAGGGGAGCACTGTTGAACCCAGTACAGTGTTTATCTTGCTAATATTCTTTACCTCACTGTGAAGGTGAGATTGTTGTTCTCCCCTCTTTCATTTTTAAAACTTTGTATTATGAAAATTCTCAAACATATATAAAAGTAGGCAGATTACTCTTATAAATCCCCATATACTCATCAGTCTGTTTCTCTTAGTGAATATAAGAACAACACAAAAATAACTCCTTGTATTTTTTAGTTATTAAAGCTGAATTTTTAAATATTTTTGAAGTAATCTTTTAGCCCTTTTTATACCCAATTTCTCTATATTTGGGTGTTGAAAATCATGTACTTTTCTTCTTGTTAGTGAAACCCCTTTCCTTTCTCTAGGTTGTGCTGTGTTACAAGTTAGCCCAGTTAAAACACCTACTTGCTGTGATGTAGTGAAAGAGGCCTGCAAATGTGATTTTGATGACTTCGTTATTATAGGTAAGATTTGGAAACTCATTGGATATGACCAGGTACCTCCTTCCTGTCCCCTCCACATATTAATGTGCGTCACAAGTAATACCACATTACAGTAGCGTTCAGAGAAACTTCTTCCAAAGTCAGATTATGTCCTTAACATAAAAAAAAAAGTCCTTCTTTCAAATATCTTGATAGTGAATCTCTCATTTCACTTGCAGAATTTAATGCAAAAGCAGATATTTATTATGGTCTGATACCTGTTTGGAGAAATTTCAGATGCGTATATTTTAAAATCTCATCTTTGGTCATTAGTTGTAGTCTAATAATAGAAACCCAAAAGAACTTGAAGTATGGAGATACTGAAAGTTGGTTCTTTCTGAAGTGTAGGGAGCAATTTTTATGTTCTTATAAAATTGACTGTGATTAAGTAAAACAGACTTAAAGACTTCTCTACTCCTTCTTTTATTTTCTCACAGAACTTGGAGAGTTTAGCAATACCACAGAAACCTGTGGATGTACCTGCAGCTCCTCTAAGAGGTATTTCTTTTCAATGTCCACTTGCACACAGGTCCCTTTGCCATCGCCTCTGAAGCACTGTGAACTCCGGGCCTCTGACAGATCAAGTTCAGCCAGTTCCAATAAGAAGGATTACTACATAGAAATGAAACAATTATCACTCAAGTTTCTACAGTGTTTTTAAAGTGTTTAAGACTTTTGTATACATTCTTATTTAATCCTCATGAATAGGCCAGATGGAGTATTTTAAAACCCCATTTTATAGATGTAGAAAATGAGATTCTGATGGAATGTGCCCCAGGACACAGTGCTGTTAAATAACGTGTAGGACTAGAACTCAAGTCTCTAAATCCAGTGCTCTTTTCACCATACCTCCCAGTCTTCATACCCTCAAGAAATAAAAGCTGCTGTGTTGAGCATGGAGGAATTAAAATGAGTAAGATAACATGGTTGATGCATGGCCTCTTATATGATGCCTCCTCTGACTTCTAGGGAGAGGGAAGAATAATTGAAAACGTAAAGAAGACACTTAACTTACTTCTTATGAATAGTTTTATTTTTTTTTACATCTTTTACATTTCAGTGTCATTTATGAGCCAAACTTCAATTCTGCTGAGCTAATAGCCAAAGAATTGTACAGAGTATTCCAGAAGTGCTGGATGTTGTCACGAGTTAATTATCAGCTGGCTGGTTCCCTGAATGCATCTGGCTCAATAGTAAGTATCAAAATAAGTTGACCTTGAATTATAAGTTCCTAAATTCTCATTTTGCATGCTGTTCACTTCAGACATGTATGTGTTTCCTTGTGTGGTCACTGGGTGTTGAGGGAGGACTCAAAGGGAAGGATGAATCTGACATTTATTGATGTTTATTATGCACCAGGGACTATGCTCAGCAATTCGCATTTTAATCCTCATAAATATCCTATTAGGTAGATGCTATTTTTATCTTAAAGTGTTAGTTCCAGACCCTCAGCAGGGCTGGTCAGTGGTAGAGCAGGCGTTGTGCCTCAGGCCACCTAATTTGAAAGTCCAGGCTGCTTCCCTGTAGAACACTCTGCCCTCTGACAGCATACATCCTCTGGTAGGAAGAGAATTTTGTGGCAAAGGCTAACATAGGGGCAGGCAAAAAACACTCTGGAAATGCAGGGGAAACCAAGGGCAGTTGGAGCAAAAGTGACATGGAGGTACATGGGGTGTACATTGAGCTGAGTGATTTGGTGTAGTTGGATAACATGTGTTTTGTGTATCTGTGTATGTGACCTGTACCTCCCATCCCCAACCTGGGGTACATATCCTTATTCCCAAATAGTTAGCCAGCTTGAGACTTGACCCATCTTCTACCTCAAAACATGCCTTAATTGTCACTGAGTGGAAATTCATTTCTTCATCAGTCGTAAGAGCTGAGACCTGTGTGTTAACGGAACTCCAGTCACCTCATCGATAAGTTTTTTGGTGCCGTGACTTGGACAGCAACTGTAGAGGGCCCGTTTACAGTCATGTTTAGAATGAGCACCGGGAAAGGTGATGTCCGTGTTCCCTAACTTCAGGAGAGATAAGAGAGTCTCCAGCCAAGATTGATGAAGTTTGGCTTGCTTACTGAGAAAAAAGAAAAAAGGATCTGAGTCCACAGTACCAAAAATCTTACCATTGTGGTGATCAGAGTTCTGGTAATACGCAGGTCTCAACTCTTATCACTAATGAAGAAATGAATTTCCACTCAGCGACAGTTATAGAAAGTATTGTTTATTAAAGGCACATTTTGAGGTAGAGTGGAGCCTAAAACTGGCTGATCACAGGAAATGAGGATACATACCTGTGGGGGAACAAGTTACAGCCAGGGAAGATAGAGAGCTGTAACCCCAGAGGGAGGGCGGGGTTGGGAGTGGGGCGGAATGTCTGTGTTATATTAGGGTGAAATGGGTGGTTACAAAGGCGTTCTTAGGTGTTTGGCAAGTGAGCTCATTTCGATTGACACTTGGCTGCTATATAACACTTTGCCTAGTGCGCATGCGCTTACCCAGAATTCAGTCTATTATAATTAGATTCATGAATTTCCAGGCATAGTCGTGGTATTATAATATCGATATAATGAGGTTGAGATTGTGGGCCGGTTAGGGTAGTACCTTCTTCTCAAGCGTCTGTGGCTGGATTAAACCAGCTATAGTTTATGGCCCTCCTTTCTTTTGTTTCTGGGAATGCAAGAGGGATTCTCTAATTTCCTATAAGGTGTTTTTTGGGCGGTCTCTAGGCTGGGCCTCCATTCCTTTGTTCCCTTGTCACTCTGGTCTGACTAGCTACCTAACAAGTGTGGTGGGCAGAGGAGAGGGGCATGATCTTCCTAGGAAATAAGGCCTGAATGATAGTGGCCCAGTTATGTAGCATGTAAAATGCTAATCTGAGGAGTTTGTATTTTTAAATGCTAATAGGCAAGTTTGATAGTTCAGAGGAGAGCTAAGCCGAGTAATGGTTTTTAGCCCATTTCCGGGTTGCCCGAGAATTCTGTGGTGCTTACAGCTGCAGCGTTTACCCCAAGATAACTTGTGGATTACAGTCCTAACTTTACCCCCAAGTTTGCCATGAAATATTTCGCTTTTATTATTATTTTTGCATTGCTCTAGTAGATCAATAGTCTTTGGAAACCGATGACATTCTATTTATAGCATTCTGTTTTTAGTAGTAGTATTTCTATTTACAAAATATAGTAATTCTCAATCGCTGAACATGTCAAATCCTAGAAAACGAAGCATTCCTTATGTGTAATTTTAAGTGAACTCCTGCAGCAAGCTGCACTTTTTTAAACGGGAAATGGTTTAAAGAGCTGTTTCTGGGGAAGTCTGACAACCACAGGGCTTCTGATTGGCAGCATCTGCCAGCCTATTGACTAAGAAGGGTAAGGTTTCTGCTATGCATAAAAGCATTCCAAGTAAGTGACCTACTTACAGTAATTTTGAAGTCTAGAAACAAATGACATAACAAAAAAAACTAAGGAACTAAGAAAAGTTATCTCAGCTGGGTGGTATTTTAAGCAATTTTTCTGCGTACAGCTTTAGATCCGTGAAGGGTTCTTGCCATGTCCTTTAGTTCAGTTGAAAGCAGTTTCAATTTTTCATGATAAATTTTAATGTTGGAAACACATTTGAATGCTTTTTAAATTTCAGTACCTGAAATATGCTTGTTTAAGTTGTTCCTAAATCCCCTTTTGTGTTATGCAGGTTGTAAGGGAAGAGAGTGACCAAAAAGACTTTGAATGCAGTGTGGATAAAGTAGAAGAAATTGAATTTAAGCCAAGGATCAGAGGGACAGAAGACTGGGCACCCCCTAGATTTCAAGTCATATTTAATGTTCATCCACCACTGAAGTAAGTCTGGGTAGCTGCTTGGGGCTCCGATCCAATTAAAACAAGTTGTTAGGGTTCCCACCTGACTCTTTGTAGAAGTATGTGAAAGAAAAAAAGTACACTGAGGAACAAAGGAAAATTTGTTTTAGGAAAAGGAAAGTTGGGCATATTTTTCTGAGTTAGCTTTCTTGGCACCTTGTTTTGATAAGTTGAGTATTTACCCTTAAGTACAAATATTATATAGCAACTGAAAATTAAAATAGGCTTAAAGGAGATTTTTTTAAGTGGCTTATATTGAATCTGAAAAAAATCATCTACGATAATTTTAACAGACAAGACTACTTTATTTTTTATTGAAATGTGAAATAAAAATCAATGGATAAATTTTTTGAAAAGGAATATAATCTTGAGGAGAGCTCCTGTAGTTAAAAGGCATGTGATATTTTTATCGTGACCATTTTTGCTGACCCTAAACTATAATAGAATTTTGCAACTTTCTTTGTATTTCTAAATCAATGTGAAATTGTGGCACTAACAGTTCAATAGAAAACACTTCAGTAGACTGTCTCTTACTGGAAGCGTTGTATAGTTTTGTCTTACATTATCTCTTATTCATCCAAATTTCTTTGGATCCGTTTGTGAACTTCCCAGTGCATCACCTTTTGTTATCTCGTCTACCCAAACTTTTTCTCTCTGCATTACCCATTTCTAGTTCTCTCTGGAGAGAGGATCCTGTTCATGGGCAGTGAGAAGTCTTTCAAGATCCCTGGTGGAAGTGTTATTTCTGATACTGACTTCTGCTTTGGTGGTAGCAGGGACTATTATAGGATCCAGAGACTCCAACTAGAAAACTCTATTGAATAATTCTATTTCTTTACCAAATGAAAAATGACATTAATTTGGCCCCAAGTCAAGAAAAGAATCATGATGTTGATTTAATCAGTGGAAAAAATAAATAAATAAATGCTCCACTGGCCTTTTCTGAAATTTAACTGTTATTGTTTTTCGTACTCAGGAGAGATCTTGTGGTAGCAACCCAGAATTTTTTCTGTGCTGGCTGTGGAACTCCAATAGAACCTAGTAAGTATGGAAAAGGACTGCCTGCTTATTATGCAATGACAGGGCAGAGGAGTAACAAAGCTGGGCAGCGCTTTGATTGTGTGGGAGGTATCTTTGATGAGAAGTTAATAGAAGAGCTTCATAACATTGCCCTCTTTTTCATGAAGAGGCCATCATGACCTTTAGCGCTATGTGACTAGCCTCTCAGTCTCATCTCCTAGTTGCCTCCCCATTGGGCACTCAGCTCTTGTCACATGGCCTTCCTGCTGGTCCTTGAAGGTGGCAAGCTCACTCCCAACTCAGATTTGCATTTGTGGTTTTCTCTTCCTGGAATTCCCTCCCACCAAGGCTAATTCCCTTATGTCTTCACATTTCACTAAAAAGTTATGAAATTTTTCCTGGCTGCCCTTTTGAAAATGTCCACCTTGCCACAAACATACACATGTATGCATCATATTACCTTCCTTCCTATTTTTCATCCTAACACTTATCTTCCTAAAATACCCTTTTAGGTTTTACTGCTTTTATTGTCTGTCTTCCTCACTAGATTCTAAGTTTTATTCACTGCTTTATCTCCTACTCCTACAAGGGTACCTGGCACACAGTTGATCCTCAAAAGATAAATTTGTTGAATGACTAAATGGCTTACCACAGAACTGGCCAAACTCTTCTGACAGGATTTGGGATAGTGACCTGAGGGGATCATTTCTGTGCCTGCTGAGGCATAAGCTATCAGGCTTGCCCCAGTCGGAAATGCAACTTGCCCACTTGGGACTGGAAATCACTTGTTTTGCTGTGAGAGTGTCCATAGGTCTGACATGGGGAAGACCAGGAGGAGGAGATTTGCTGAAAAGGGTTCCCATGTAGGCCTTTGTAGGCAGTCTTGGAGGAAAGAGATTCTGAGGACCTACACCTCAAGAAAACATAGAAAGCAGAAATCTATCTGGGCTTCCTTCAAGCAGTTGGATGATAATGCCTGCCATGTATCACAGCTGTAACTAATTTTATTTAAATAATTCATCTTTCCAGCGAGTTTAGTAGGGATCATGTCTATTTGATTAACCATTATATTCTGGTGTCTCACTAAATATTGAATGTACAATCAGAAACCATGAACACATTCCACTAACTTTTTAAGTACTTCCCTAAGTTTTTCAGATATGGAGATGTATGCCTACACTGTTGATAGAATCATGATCCTTCCCTCATGGAGCTTGCTTACAGGAAGATGTAGTCATCAGCCAAGTAAATAACAAGAATGATGCATGCAACAAAAGAGAAAAGTCAACTTGTGCTATGTGATTTACTGCAAGGGAACTTACTCTGGGCTTGGAGGACTGGGAATAAGAAGTTTTGTAAGGAAGTGATTATCCATAGAAGAGTGTGTATGTGTGTGGGAGTGGGGAGAGGTGAGAGATGGAGGGGAGTCACTATGTGCAAAGGGCCTGAGGCTATTGCAAAGAAATCCTGTGTGACTGGAGAGGAAGAATGAGAGGAGAAAATCTGCTGCAGAGGTAGACAGAGCATATATTATGGAAGTATTATCAATCATGTAAATAATTTTTGGACTTTTCTTGTGAAATTTCTGTAGTCCTTAGGATAATTATTAAAAATTATTTATTTTGAGATCATTTTAGACTTATAGAAGAGTTGCCAAAATAGTATAGACATCCTGTATACCCTTCACCCAGCTTCCCCTAATGTTAACATAATAAGCGTAGTATAATTATTAAAACTGAGAAATTAGCGTTGGTAAAATCCTGTTAACTAACTATAGACTTTATTCAGATTTCACTAATGACCTTGATCTGTTCCAGAGTCCAATCCAGAATTCCACACTGAATTTAATTTTCATGTCTCCTTGGTCTCCTTAGTCTCCTCCAGTCTCTCACACACCGAGACACATGAAAAGTGAGCAGCAGACAACATGACATTTTACCCTTTAATACTTCAGCATGTTCTAGCAATAAGGTTTATAAACAGTTATCACACCAAACAAAATAACAATTCTTTAATATTGTCTAATAGTAGTCCATATTTGTTGTCTTAAGATGTCTTTTATAGCTAAATTTTCCATCTAGGTTCCAACCAAATTTCATCCATTGCATTTAGTTATTTCTCTTTAATCAGCTTTATTCTAGAACTGCACTATCCAGTATAGTAGCCACTATCTTCTGTGGTGACTTCAAATTAAATTTAAATTAATTGAAATTAAAAATCCAGTTTTTCAATGATGCTAGCTACATTTCAAGTGTTCAATAGCCATATGCGGCTAGTAGCTACTGTATTTGACAGCACAGATATAGAGCATTTCCATCCTCACAAAAAGTTCTATTGGACAGCTCTGTTCTAGAATTTTTGCCTCCTATTTTCTTTTCTATGACATTAACTTTTCCTAAAAGGAGAAGAATTGTGTTTTAGAGCAGAATTTCTTAGCCTCAGTATGATTAACTTTGTTGTGGGGTACTGTCCTGTGCATTGTAGGATATTTAACAGCATCGCTAGATATCACTAGCAGCTCCCCATTGTGACAACCAAAAATGTCTCTAGACATTTCTAAATGTCCCTTGGGGTGAAAAATCACTCCTGGTTGAGAACCACTGATCTAGGGTGCTTTGTTTTGTTTTGTTTTAATTAAAGGAATGAAGAAATCAAAAGAGATAGACATAATTTATTCTGTATTAATAATACAATGCTTAGTATATATTCAATGAAATTTGATAAATGAGTAACTGGATGTTAAAATGTTAGGATTTTAGATGTTAGGGAAAGATGAATTATATCAGAAAATTTATAGGCCTTTTCTGTTCTCTTTTCTCTTCCTATCTTGCTAAGTTTGATCAGAAATGTAGAGTACAGGAACCAGGGTATACCTCCCTTTTTGCTCATTTAATATAAAATATATCAAGGCTCTATCATTAGCAAATTAATACTCCTTATCTACCACATCAGAGATCTTAATCCAGAGTGGGAAATAGATGCAATACAATAGACTTTTCAAAATTTCAAATTTGAGAACTCAGACATAATTACTAGGTACTTAATAAATTCTTAACAAATAATTTGTCAGCCCTAGAAACAGGTCACATAATTAATTCAGTTTCATAATACCGTATGTATGTATGCACTTGCACTTAATTCTCATTATTCACAAATTCCGTATTTGTGAATCCACTTGCTCCCTAAAATTTATTTGTAACTACAAAATCTACACTCACAGTGTTTTCACAGTCTTTCGCAGATATGCACAAAACACTGAAAAATTAGTCACCTGAAATTTGAGTTGCTCGATACCTGCGTTTCCATCTGAAGTTGAACAAAGACATGCTTTGCCTTCTTTGAGCTCATACAGTAAACAAATCCTTTTGATAGTCTATTTAGTGCCTTTTTAAAAAAAAAAAAAACACAAAAAACATTTTTGTGCCTTCTGTTGGCGATTTCTCTGTTTAAAGGGGCACCAAGCATACCGCTGAAGTGCTATCTAGGGTTCCTGAACACAAGAAGGCTGTGTGATGCACCTTACGGAGAAAATATGTGTACTGGATCAGCTTCCTTCAGACATGAGTGATAGTGTTGTTGGCCCTAAATTCAATGATAAGAATCAACAAAATGTATTGAGTGCCATGTCTTTAAACAGAAAACATACATAAAACAAGATTATGTGTTGATCAATTGATGAAAATGTTTTGAGAGACTCGCAGGAACCCAATTCTGTATTTCCCCAGAAGCAATGCTTCAGTATTCACTAATTCAGTGTTCATGGCAACTTTACAGAACATTAACTACTACAGATAGTAAGAATCAGCTGTATTTATTTGTTCGTATTTAAAAATCAACTCTGAGTGTGACCTAGGTTTCAGGATAATTTGTTGCAAGTGCATTAGCTCCTTGCCTTTCTCTTCCATTGAATGCGGCAGAGGGGGTGTGGGATATGATGGCTAAAAGTTGGAGCTTCCCCAGTCCAGACTTGAGTTGGAATTCTGCTTGCCTGCTTATTTTTTGTGTGCCTCTGGCATGTGATTTAACCTACTGTCTTGTGCTTTTATCAGTGAAATGGTGTAAGTAATAGTCCTGACCTCAAAGGGTTTGAGCACAGAATGATATAGCATATGTAAGATATGTAATCAGTGAGTAACACAGATCAAATGTTCAATAAAGTCTTGCTCCAGTGGTCACTCAGACCTCGTTTATTTGTAAAATGGTTATAGGGAAATTATATTTAGAATCTACAGTATGCTGGGTACTGTGGAAGCTGCTTTTCCATCATTATTTCATTTAATCCTCATAACATGTGTCAGCTAATTTGAGCCAAATGGTGAATGATAAATATGAACTTCAACTCATGCTAGATTTACCCTAGGAGATTTAACTGAATTGCTTTTTTCTTTCTTCACCTGGATAATAATAGGTAACCAGGTGTTTGTTGCATTAGTCTCTATATCTTTTGCTTGTCAATATATTTTGTTGGAGATGTTTCCAAAAGCAACATATGTTCATTTTAGCAAATTAAAAAATGCAAAGAGCAAAATTCCTTTCCTCTACGCTCCAGAATTATTTGCTGTTGATTTTTTTGTAGGGGTCCTTTTAGACTGTATATGTATTTTTTAAAAAACAAAATCAAGGTCACATGATACATACTTGTTACTGTATGTCCACTGCCTATGCTCTCCATGTATTTCATAGGCTCTGGCATTTCACTGTGGATTGCATCACACTTATTTAACAAGTTGCTTCTTAATAAATATTTAGGTTGCTCCCCCAACCCCTTCATCATAAATGTGCTATGATGAACACCTTTCTGTATCTCCATGTGCGCGTGTTAGCATTTCTGTCTGATGTCGGAGCATTAAGATTCATGCTGCTTGGTTAAGAATTGAAGCATATCATACAAGTGTCCCCCTCAGAGGTAACTCTCCTGTTAGCACTGTGAGTGAGTGCCCACCCCTCTACACCTCACCAGCTCTGGATCCTCTAAATCTGTGACAATCTGAGGCAAAACCAACTATTTCACTGTTTTAATATGCATGTCTTTGTTACCGAGATGGAGTGTTTTTCACATCTTTACTGCTTATCTGCATTTCTTCATTCTATGTATTGCCTATTCTTATCCTTTGTGCATTTTTGTATTTTTTTTCCTCACTGATTTATCCAGGAATTCTTTTAGGTGCTACTTCTAACAGTGTATATACGGTGCTTTACAATTTAAAAAGCACTTTTCATATGTATGATATCCTGTAATCCAGTTTGTAGTTGCCTCTGTGGCTTCAGGACAGTCAGCGTGAAGAGACTCTAACTTGCCCTTTGCCTTCCTGCCAGTGAGAGGCAGAGTCTGGACTCCCACCAGATGTCCAGACCCCAAATCTCATGCTCTTTTGGCTACACCGCAGTTTACAATGCCCGTTTCCCAAATCTAGCCATATTTTGGACAGGTTCTATTTTTCTGACATTGTTCCACAAAAACAAAGCTCATGAATGGCCATGATTTAAGGCTTCCAGTCCCTGCCAGGTGCTTTCCCAGCTGCTATGAAGTTGAATAAGCAGCAATGCAAGCCTTGACCCTTGGGTGGAATTGGAGGTGGGGCCACCGAGGTTAGGTTTTCTACATCAGCTGATTTGTGTTCATCCCCTATGTGCTCTGCAGAGTTTGTGAAGCGGCTCCGGTACTGCGAATACCTAGGCAAGTATTTCTGTGACTGCTGCCACTCATACGCAGAGTCCTGCCTCCCTGCGCGGATCTTAACTATGTGGGACTTCAGGAAGTACCACGTCAGCAATTTCTCCAAATGGTTGCTGAACAGTATATGGCACCAGCCCATTTTCAATTTGCTGAACACCAGCCACAGCCTGTATGCGAAGGCCAAGGAACTGGACAAAGTGAGGGTGAGCTGCTGCCTTTTAGGGGGAAGCCAGTCCAGTGGCTGAAAGGGTCCTGCTGCCGCAAATGCACATCACACCATCAGAGGGGATCCAGACACACCCCTGAGGGGCGGATGGAGTTTATGCTTCAAGGCCCCAGGTCTGCTCTGGCGCTTGTGAAGGCCCCATGCCAAATTTTATATTTATGCATGGTTTTGCATTTATACATATCTTTTAAGTTTTATTTATAGTTTTTAAAATAAAAATTGTATATGTTTAAGTGTGCAACATGATTTGATATACGTAGTGAAATGGTTACTAGTCGACTGATATAGCCATCTCCTCACACGGTCACCCTTTTGAGTGTGTTTGTGTGGTGGGAGCACCTGGCATCTACTGCTAACAAATTTCCAGTATTCAAGTCAGTGCTGCTAATTGTAGTCATCACACTGCACATTAAATCTTTAGACTTATTCATCCTACATAACTGCAGCTATGCGCCTTTGACCAACATCTCCCCATTTTCCTCACTTCCCTGCCCCTGGGGACCAGCATTCAACTCTGCTTCTATGTATTTGGTACCACATATAAGTGTGACCATGCAGTTTTTTTCTTTCTATGTCTGGCTTATTTCATTTAGCACAATGTCCTCCGGTTTCATCCATATCATCGCAAATGACAAGATCTCCTTTTATACACAATTGTGTGTTTTTCTTAAAGCCTCAATGTCGTATAAGCTTCAGGATCCACAAAACCTGGATCCATCCTGGACCTTCTGTGGATCTTTGGACTCAGTCATGAACCCCTGCTATATAGACTTCAAAGGCTCGTTTGATAGAGTTGTAGCGTTTCAAGTTTAGAAATATCATTTAAATTTGACATATACATTTCCAGTGTCCTTTATCATAGTTAAATTTTGCCCTGTTTGGTTTCTCACATTAGGAAATCCAGGAGCAGCTATTTCATATCAAGAAGCTGTTGAAGACCTGCAGGTTTGCCAAAAGGTACTACCATTGGCTGAGACAGTCTGGGCATGTGAGTTGGGAGAAACCAATAACCTCCACACACTTGCTAATCCTCTGTGTGCCTCCTGGTCTGGCTCCTCCAATACACAGGGCATCTTAACACAGTACAGTTGCCCATTGGTGTACGTGGGACATTGGTTCCAGGACACCTGTGGATACCCAAATGCTCAAATCCCTTATATAAAATAACAGGGGCTTTGCATATAATGTATATTTGCATATAGGCTACAACAGGGTATGTTTACATATCAATCATTTCATTTGCATGGATTCAGCATAGTGCATGGCACATGGCAAATTCAAGTTTTGCCTTTTGGAACTTTCTGGGCTTTTTTTCCTCAAAATTTTTGATCTGTGTTTGGTTGAATCCTTGGATGCAAAACCCAGCCCACAGATCCAGAGGGCCAACTTTAATTGCCTCAGGTCTCCTTGAGAACACAGACCCTCTCTTTAAAGTTATCTTTTTATTATTATTATTATTTTAAATTGTAGTAAAATAAACATAACAAAATTTTCCATCTTAACCATTTTTACATAAACAGTTCAGTGCGGTTAAGTATGTTCACACTGTTTTATAACCGACACTCACCATCCAATCCACAGAACTCTCTATCTTGCAAAACTGAAACTATGTCCATTAAACAATAACTCCCCAGTCCCTTTCCCCCCAAGCCCTGGGTGACCACCATTCTACTTTCTGCATTTATGAATTTGACTACTTTAAAGTACATTTGTGATTTGCTTGTTTCACTTAGCATAATGTCCTCGAGCTTTGCCCAAGTTATAACATGTGCCCTAACGTCCTTCTTTCTTAAGGCTGAATGTATATACCACATTTTGTTTGTTCATTCATCCCTCTTGGGTTGCTTTCACCTCTTGGCTGTTGTGAATAGTGTTGCTGTGAGCATGGGTATACCAACGGCTTTTTAAAAACCCTTAATAGAAAAGTATGTTGAACTTTTATTGGCTGTATAGTATTCTAGACCATAATTGTCCTATTACTGATAGATTTTTAAATACCTTAATATTAAAATGTTTTAATATCTTCATAGATATTAAACCTAATAGATTTTAATAGATATTTAGATATATTTTTAATGTGTTTTATTATTTAAAAAACTAGGTTTTACTTAGTGTAATACTCTCTAGGTTCATCTATGTTGTCACAGATGGTAAGATTTCATTTTTTATGGCCAAATAATATTCTATTGTATATATGTGCTACATCTTATCCAGTTGTCTATCGATGGACATAGGTTGCTTCCATATCTTGGCTATTGTAAATAGTGTAGCAGTGAACATATGTATGCATATGTCTTTTCAAATTAGTCCTTTGGATTTCTTTGGATAAGTGTGATTGCTGGTCATATGACAGTATTTCGAGGAACCTTCATACTGCAAAAGAAGTCAAATAGAGAAAGACAAATACCATATGATTTTGCTTTATGTGTGGAATCAAAAAAAAATAAAAATAAGCAAGTAATGCAAAAACAAACTCATAGATGCAAAGAACAAACTGATGGTTGCCAGGTGGGAGGGGCGTTGGGAGGATGGATGAAAAAGCTGAAGGGATTAAGGAGTACAAATTCGCAGTTACAAAGTAGTCACAGAGATGCAAAGTACAGCATAGGGAATAATATAGTCAATAATATTATAATAACTATGTATGGTGTTAGGGGAGTATCAGAGTTATTGGGAGGATCACTTCATAAGTTAAATAAATGTCTAACTACTATGCTGCATACTTGAAGCTAACATAATATTGAGTGTCAACTATAATTGAAAAATTTTTTTAAAAATTTAAATTCTAGGTTTTAGCTGAATCTCTGCCCATATCCATAGATATATCTTTAGGCTAAACTTCAAGAAGTGGAATTTCTGGAAGCCATGGCCATGGAGGTATAGGCTTCAATTCTTTGACAAAGATAGAGATTTTTAATGGACATAGAGATTATTCAAGGAGTTAAGATTATTTATTGTAATTGGATCATAGGTTTAAATTTTTTTTGTTTTAAAACTCTTTCAGTGTCTGATTTTTATTTAATGATGATATATTACTTTTGAATGAAATTTTTGGGGAGGAGCATGTCTTCTACAGTCATTTGGTTTTGAGCTCTCCCTCATGGCATTGGTGTGATGGGTTGATTACTTCTCAGACCTCCAATTTTCTTGTCTATAACATGTAACAATGCCTACAATTCTTACCATCTACAAAAAGTTCTTGAATATCCATTCAGTGTTTCAGATGTTTAAAAATCAACAGGACTCATGTTAAGTCCAGGAAGAAAACACAACAACTCAGTGGTGGACTGTGTGTTAGATATGTGTGCAGGGAGCCCCAAAGGTGCAGAGGAGGCAGAATTTAGTTCATAAGGGATGGGACGGAGAAGGGAGCAGGCAAGACTTCTAGAGAAAAAGCCTGCGCGCAAAGAGGAATCAGTGTGAGCTAGCACCCCAGGCTGAATAGAGAATTAAATGTGGTTTGGCATCTCTAGAATGTCAATCTAGTATAGCCAGTGGCTAGCTTGGGAATGTAGTGCTTAGTGATGCTGCTCTCTGATTTAGGGAACTCAAGAGGAGATCAGGAGGGTTTGGAGAGAGTTATGTTCAGTTTTGAATGCCCCTGGGATGTCCAAGTGCCTACGACCAGCCTACAGTTGGATGCCTGAGTCTTAAGCTCAGTGCTGTACTCATGGATCTGGGAGCTGCAGGCCTGCTCATGAACAGTCTGAGACAACTGTGAGTGATGAAATTTAGCTGGAATCAATAAGGTAGTGAGTTTTATCTCAGTACACATCTTTAAGATTTGAAATAATATTGTTTTCTTTTGCTCTGTGTGTACATGAGCAAGCTGCAAGAGACACATTGCTCATTCAGTTTTTTAAAGTCAGCATTTATGGAATTTTAATTTCATGGTTTCCAAGCGAACTTGCAAGATATAAAGTGATGAGTAAGGTTAACTTGTTCTTGCAGCTAGTGAAAAAAATTGAATTAAAAAAAATAAGTGTGAGCTCCAGGAGAAAACAATTGCCTACCCACCGCCTTCCTTCATTCTATCTAGGCCTCTGTGTGGGTGGGTTCTTTAATCCTCTTTGTTTCCTCTCTGGCAGTGCATTAAAAGAATTTGAGCAGGTGCCCAGACACTTGACTGATGAACTCCACCTGTTCTCCCTGGAGGACCTGCTCAGGGTGAAGAAAGGGCTGCTGGTGCCCTCACTCAAGGATGTTCTGAAAGCTACTCTCACTCACGTGGCCCACTGTGAGGTGAGGTTTCGCAGGGGGCAGATGTGTCCCTGAGCTGTCCCTTATGCATCGGGGCCTGTGTTGGGTGTTCTGCGTTTTACATCATTTAATCCTCACAAACCCTGAGGGAAGTGTTGACAACACTATTTCCAGATGAGTATAAATGAGGTTCATAGCTATTAAGTAACAGGCCAAGGTCCTTCTGCTAGTAAGTAACAGGGCTGGGATGCAAGCGTGAGCCAAGCGACTTCTTTCTTAGTCTGGATGCCCAGCTCTGCTTGGGGCTTTCCTCGACTCCCATCTGCTGCCATGTGCCAAATACTGCCATGTGGACTCAGGATCCAGTGGAACAGGTGCTCTGTCTCTAGGGACTGAAGAATTGTAGTGCAGCTATCAGAAACAAAATTAGATCGTTTAAGAATACATGTTTAAACTCATGATTTTCCTCTGGTGCCTCAATCTGCCTCGGTGTGAAATTTCTCCATGCAAAACAAATGCACATTTATTGTTCTGATTCATTGGAACAGAATATAACATTCTGTTCCTTCTAGAGCCTGGGATCATAGATATTTAAATATTGATGCTTATAAAATTCTTTAAAAGTGGTGACTCAGATTTCCCATCAAAATAAACAGTACCAATGAGGATTTTAACTTTTTGACTCTTTCTCTTAATAGCTGTGTCAAGGAAAGGGCTTCATTTGTGAATTTTGCCGGAGTACAGCCGTCATCTTCCCATTTCAAACCACAATATGTAGAAGATGTCCAGGTATCTTAATAAATTAATAATGTAAACTTAATTGCTTAATAACCTAAGTGTAAAGTTAACATAAGTTCAATAACCAAAGCACAACATTAACTTAAGCTTAATAACAACTTAATAACATTTCTTTAAATTATAATGACAGTGATGTGTGCTTACATGTGAGATTGGAACTAATAAAGTTTTAGGTGCACAGGGAGGAGTATTTGGGTGGGCAAGGATAAGGGATGATGTCTCCTGGTACAGGATTTGGAGAGAGGTGGTGGTCACTGTCTTTCCTGTTCCCCAATTCTTCTACACCAGGGCAAGCTACAGCCAGCCCAGTTTTGTAATCCACTGTGGTCACTCCAAGGCTGAAATTGTCTCTGGCTTCTTTTACACTACAATGGCAGAGTTGAGTAATTGTTATGGAGACCATATGGTCCTCAAGGCCTAAAACATTTACTATCTAGCTGTTTACAGAGGTTTGCAGACCCTGGTTCTTCTGTATTAGTACCTGAGGAAAACCTGTGCTCTCTAGAGGACCTAAGACTACTCTTCAAAAAGCAGAGGCAGGGGGACTCTCTATATTGTTTCATGGGAGAGGTCTGGTAATGAATTCTGCCTTCGCCCTTGATGTGAGCAGGCCCTCTTCTTAGATTACTCAAGGGTTGTTTCCCCTAACTCATTAGGCAGTGTTATAGGATAGGTTCCCCAGCAGAGAAGCTGTGAGACAGGAGTTTCCATGCAGAAAGTTCTCTGAGCCATGATATCAGGCTCAACACCCATGAGGGTGTGAAGGCAGCAGGATCTGGCAAAGGAAGAAGTTGAACTGTGGTGAGTCTGTGATGCCAGAGAGCTCGACATGGTGGGAGTCCAAAGAGGGACCCTGACCCCGGAGCTCCAGTGACTAAGTTCTTGTCTTATGCCGCGAGAAGGAATTCAAGGTCATGACAAACAGCAAGCACGAAAGTGCGAGTTTTATTAAAGCGCCAGTACACACTTAGAAAAGTCAGGGCAGCTCAGAGAGTCTGCCCGGAGCTGTCTAAATCATGAGCTTTTGTTTTATTATAGATGGAGGATTGTCCCAAGGATATCCAACTTGCCTCCAGGTCTTGGCCTGTTTCCATGCCACCTGGAGGGGAGGAGGCAGCCCAAGGCTATCTATCTTGTCTCCTGGCCTTGACTTGTTTCTCATGCAGGGGTCTCACTCTTGGAATCAAAATAGGGAGAGGGCTTAGTAAGGGATTGAGGAAAAACTCCAGAGCCACATTCTAGAGGGAAGAGAGAACTTCCCTAGGCTAACTATCCTGCCTCAGTTTCAGTGAAGGCCCAGCACATCTCATGGGGAGTTCTGAAGCAGGAATGGCCTTCAGCATTGTCCCAAATTGGGGACAAGGAGCCAGTCGAGTCTTTAAACTCCACATTGACCAGTCACCTGACACAGACTGGTGCTAGCAAGGGGATATGACCTTGAGGAGCAGCTCTCTCCAATTAGGGCCAATTCCAGAGAAGGGACACAGCTTCCTGAGCCATGGGCTACCAGTACTCTCAGCAGCTGGGAGAATGGCCTGGGCAAGTCTGGGGGGCACGGAAGCATCCATTCATCAGACTCTCTGAACCTCATGTTCATGACCTCCTGAAAACTACATAATCCCTCTGAGTTTCAAACTGTCTGATTTCTTTTTGGACAATTTTGGTTTCTGGACTCAGACCTCCTCTCTCGCCAGGATGGGGATGAGTGTCTGTATGTGAGGAAATAAGATAGCCCTTTGCTGATATCTCTCACCCTTGCTTGCAGCTTGCAGAGCTTGCTTTCACAAGCAGTGTTTCCGGGCCTCCGAATGCCCCCGGTGTGCAAGGATCACAGCTAGGAGGAGACTTTTGGAAGGTTTGCCCTCTGCAGCAACATGATGCCCCTGAGTGCTGTGAAAAAGGCTATTCGACGGGCCTTATGATAACACCTATTCGTGTCTATTATTGACAACATTGTTTTAGTTATCAAGTATTGTATGTTAAGAAAAATGGACAATATTCTCTGATATATTTAATATTTTTAAAGTATGCAGATTCTTTGTTATTAAGCATAGTGGTTTTACTGGTGATTTTGTTTATAAATGTTCAATATTTTTGCTGCTACTGTTTTTTTAAGTTTTTTTTTTTGATACTTGTATTTGAATAGTTGTATTTAACTAATGTTGGAGTCTATTTTTTTTATGAATTTTAACTGACAAAATGAATTGCTCAGTTCATCTTCCTAAAAAGCTTGTTTTGTGAAACAGATTGATATTTTCATTGAACAAAAGTATAACCCCAAATCTCTTTGCTCAGGCTTCATTTTCCACTTAAATGCCATTTTGTAATTATATCAGTCTTATAGATTTTAGTTATTCTAGGGTTTGTATAGAGAGTACACATTACTTCTGCAGTTACATATATTTCAACGAGAGTTTGAGTTGCATAGCAGTGTGGAGATGCCGTTTGAAGCAATTGCCTCTAGATGGCACTCCTTCAGATGGCACAAATCAAACCTGTATTTGTCATCTCTTCCACACACTAAGTCAGCAGATGCTTGGGTGAGTAGAAAAATCCTGCCCTTTAGGATTTTGTCTCATAAATATAAAATTGAACATAAAGTATCTGAAGACTTAAATAAGTTGTGGGAAAAATATTGTTAATAACAATGTGACTTTAGTAATAACATTAAAATTATAGACGTCAATTAGCAAGATTAAGTGAATCATTAAACCTTTACGAATTCCTTTTTCCTAATATTCCCTAGATGCTCTCTTCAAACATAAGAGACTATTTTTTTCTTCTACCTGTCACATACTTTCTCCTGCTTGAGAAAGGGCCCCTTCCTAGCATGTATTCAGTCTGGAGTATGGGTGTCATATCCCCCAGGATTCACATGCCCTAACAAAACCTGTGCTGAATGAACTTCTTAAACAGCACAGGCAGGTAATAAAGTGGTACAAGTAGTCTCCTAATCCCATATAGTCTCGTGTGTGTGTGTGTGTGTGTGTGTGTGTGTGTGTGTGAGAGTGTGTGTTACTCAGTTAGATAATATTGAGCACATGAAAAAAAAGAGTGTCTCCTATCAGTCTGGTGTTTTTTCATCCTGTCACATGTTTTTTCCAACCTGATGCCTCTTCCAGAGCTGTGCTCCCATTTATTATTTAAGCCATGTCTCTTTTAAACAGAATTTAGTCACCTGGGATAAGAGAAATAAGATCAAATTAAAATAATGTTTTATTCTTAACCATAGTTTATATTCCCTGTTAGGAATCAAGGATCAGAGTGGTATGTTGATATTCATTATTCAGCTCTACAAGATTCATGTCAATATCTCTATTTTACAGGATGGGAAATCTAGACTTAGAGACAAGAAATAACTCACCTAGGTTCCCACAAGAAGTGCCTGGTAGAGCTGGGATTGACATTTGAGTCTGTCTGCCCCCAAAGTCCATGTTCCTACCCTCTACTTTTGTGGTATTTTTTTTTGAGATAATATGAGCAAAAACAACTTTAATTTGTAAGTGCTGCTCCAAAATAAGTTAGCGGCATTGGGCTAAGTGCTCTCTCATATTGTCTTGCGTTGACTTGAACTTACTGTGACTTATGCATTGCTTAAAGGTCTCTGTGTTCAGATTCTGTGTTTGTAAGCACTGGCCAGTATGTGTGTGAGACATCTTTGATGTTGAGAAAGAGTGCATAGCAGCTGCCAGGAAATGATGCTTTTGATTTTTTATTTTGAGGAAGAATGGAGCAATAAATAACCACTATACAGGTTTGACTGAGACTTGGTTCTTCCTGCCCCCCTTGTGGTAGTAAAGGTTCCTTCTCAGTAAGGTGCATGTCAGAACAGAGAAGTGACCTCAACCCATATGGAGTACCCTGTAGGGAAGTAGTTGTGACATATATTGCTCTTTAACGGGCTTTACTCCTTGCGTAGTTTTTCTGTACATCTTCCTTGATGGTCCTCATCATCGCCCACCATAAGACATCAAGCTGCAGTGCTATGATCCCAGTGATCAATTTTCTGCCTTTGCACAGTTCACTTGGAAAATTCTAGTAACATGTCCTTTACAGTTGTGATCCTCAGCTGCAGGTAGGGAGTAAAACCAGAGGACTTTCTGGTGTGTTGACTTAGGTGAGAGTTATTGAATTCTCAGATCTGCCACTTCCTACCTGAGTGACTCTGGGCAAGCTACTTAAATTATCTGAGCCTCTGCTTGTAAAATGGGGGACAGCAACTATATGCATTTTATACGAGGATTAAAGATAAAAATGAAGCACCCATCAGAGGGCTTGGTACTAGTAGGGGCCCAGTAAGTGATGGTAATTAGGTCTAGACAAATTAAAAACTGAGTTATGCCACTTATTATCTTTCTATAAGCTATTCTCTGAATCTCAATTTACTGTGAGGATGAGAACAATACCTGCCATTATGGGTTGAATTGTGTCCTCCAAAAAGATATGTTGAAGTTCTAACTCCAGGTTATCATATTTGTGTGACCTTATTTGGAAATAGATTTAAGATGAGATCATACTGGATTAGGGTGGATCCTGTTCTTATAAGAAGAGGGAAATTTGTACAGAGACATAAACACAGAAATCAGAGAGAATGCCATGTAAAAGAGGCAGAGATTGGGCTGATGCATCTACAGTCCAAGGAACATCAAGGATTGCTGGTAACCAGTAGAAGTGAGAAGCCTGCAGCAGATTCTCTCTCAGAGCCTCCAGAAGAAACCAACCTAGCTGACATCTTGATTTCAGAACTCTAGCATCTAGAACTGTGAGAGAATAAATTCCTGTTGTTTTAACGCACTCAGTTTGGTGACTAGTTATGGAAGCCCTAAGAAAATACACCTACCATTTGGGGTTTTTAGGAAGGTTAAATGATAAGTAAGTAGCATGTGTAAAAGAACTGGTACAGTTTCTGGCACATGAGAGGCATTATTAAGTATTGGACTTCTTACCTTCAGGTGTCAAGACATAGAAAATAGACTTTGAAAAATAACGATATAAAAACCTATACCACCTATAGATTTATGGGTGTCTGTATCAATAAGGAAATTAGCAATTGAATACTACTACCTCTTCTACTCAGCTCTTCAGGGTTGGAGAGAGCTGCTTACCCTGAGGTGGTAGGAGATGGCAACAGGTTTGGAAGGTGGTGATTTGAATCACGGAGAGGGTGAGGGATGTTGGCTGTTACCTCATTAAAAAGCAAATGAATCCATCTTGATTTTCAGACGTAGTAGAAATTGAGATATATCTTCAAACAAATCTCTAGTGAAATCTTGATTGTGAGCATTATGAAGGCCCTTCCCTTCCCTTGTCTGCACAGGGTTGGATCAGGATCGGTGCTGCCCCAAGCTGACCTCTGCTGGCCCAACTCATGGCATCTGCGTGTACCAGGGATCGGGTTCTAATGGCCCCTCCCCATCCCAGCTTCATGCAGAGGATCTCAGAGGGTGAGAGAGGATGTTAAATAGAGGGTGTTGTGATGTCCTGTGGAATAACTTTGCCGTGAATGACCATGGGCAAGTGACTTTTGTAGCCCTTAGCTGTAGGTGTTTAGAGTATACAGTCCTAGGAGATTGGAAGCCAGTCAAGAGCAGGATTCCATTTTCAGGTCATGACTGAGGCATCACTGGGGCAACCATCAGGCAGAGGTAAAGATCCACACTGCTGTGGAGAAAGAGCCATTATAGAGGCCATAAAAGAGAGAACCAAAATATTTATCAAAGTATAGACTTTACCTGGCACCAAGGAGTAACTTGGCAGTGCTGTTGTCTCGCACTGGGGGTGGGGAACGAGACATAAACTCTGCAATCAAGGTGTTCACAGCCACCTCCAGGGAGGCTGGTAGGAGCAAGGTGACAGATATGAAAAATGGAAGTCAGAATGCATTAGTTCGAGGTTGAAGCAGTCAAAACACTGAGGAGTGACAGATTCTCCTTTGATACTCTAAGATGGGTTGTGGAAACTGATCCTTGAAGCCTCAACCAGACTTCATATTAAAAGGAAGGGAGAGAAAAGGCTCCAGGAGAGGAAGAGCAGCATAGGGGCAATGAGGTAGGAAATAGGCCTCTCTAGGGAATACCGAGTAGACCAACATATAACTGAGGGATTTGTCTGGGAATGAAGCCAGAAAGGTTAGCAAAGCCCAGAACATAGAGCCCAGTGAGCACAGTGGGGTTTGTACTCTATGGGAGGCAGGAAGGCTTTGAAGAATTTTAAGGAAGAAATGGGCACAACTCAGCCTAAACTCAAGGAAGAAAATGCTGGGTCCAGCTGCAGAATAGATCAGAGCAGGGAATGGAGGCTGGTGCCTGCGGGTTGTCGCAGGGGAAACAGAAAGGAAGGGATGCTTGAAAAAGCAGGGAGTAACTAGGGTGAAGTGATGGAGGCACTCATCTCAGGCATAAAATCCAAGAGAACTCCCAAAACTTGGTATCCAAGAGAAATTACATTTTCAAACCATTTTTAAAAATTAATGTGAAAAAATCCTACCCTCCACAAGCCCAGTCCAGCCTCATTCATTTCACCCAAATGCCAGCCTGTGGGAAGGACACTGAGGAGACACAGTGGCTGGACATCAAGCCTGGGGATGGGGGGCTGGCAGGGAGTATCCCAGAAGACAAGGGCTGTAGTGAAGGAAGAGGGTAGCATTGTTAACCAAGAGGGGACACACCTGAGAGAGGTTTGAGCCAGCAGTGGGCACTCTGTGGGAAAGCTTGGCAGTCAGCTAAGAATAGGGTCTGGGAAAAATGGATGCCAGAGCTCCTGAGTTGTGATAGGCATGGGTGGGATCATGGGGGAGAAGAAGGCTTTGGTTCATCTTCAGAAGCTGGAGAAGCAAGGGAAAGAGACATGGAGGGTCCAGTGTCATGGGCTTTGGGAGAATTTTGAGAACAGAAAAAGAATCAATGGCTGCAAGGAGTTCTGAGAGCTCCTTCCATTTGGAATAATGGGGTAGAAGCAAATATTAGAGTTTAAGGAGGGGAGGTGCACTTGAACATGTACAATATGTTGAAAAATGAGCAAGGTTGAAAGGGAGGCAGGAGGGGGAAAAGCCTACTACTAACATTTATGGAGCCTAGACAAGAAAACAAATGCAGGCCCACATATTATATAACTCAGTATTTAAAACTTAAACAAAATATATTTTATCCTTTTATTGTGATGAATATACCCTCATCAGGACCCAGCTAGGCAGGTTTGAATTTCAAATTCTCGGAGCCCTTGGTACTCTGCTCTGTAATGTGATGGCTCAGGGATAGTTGGTGAAGGGCTAAGGCCTGCCTTCTTTCTCTTGTCATTTCTGGCTCCATCCCACAAGCAGCTGCCCTTGGCTTTCCCTTGGTCTTAGTGGGGCAGCACAGTTCACCTTTAAAAGATTGAGATAGCTTCATAAGTTATATAAATGTCTAAGCATAGTACTGTATACCTGAAACTAAACTAAATTAAAATAAATTTAAATTTAAATACAATGTTATCATAGAAAAAGAAAAAGAAGAAAAAGATTGAACCAAGGAAAGGTACTGAGCAGCCCCTATAAGTGGTCTGGAGCCATCAAGCAGGAAATTCTGGAATATCCAGAGCACTGTCTAAAAGTAGAGGTGGGGAAAAAAAAGAAAGTAAAAGGAAGGATGGGGGCTTAGGATGGGTATGTCTCCTTGGCTTTAGTCCCATCGCCTGTGGGGAGGGACATAGACAGGAAGGCCACAGGAGAGTACGAGTTATAGGATCTAAAGGCACACTGACCCCAGGCAAGAGATGTGGGAAAAGCAGGAGCCTAAGAGAAGGGACACGGAGGGAAGAGGATGAGGGGGCCACCCTAGGACAGGAAATGCCTGGAGGCCCAGGCAGAGGCCTGAAAAAGTACCGAAAAAAGTACAGAATTTGCCTTAACTCTATGATCAATCTCCTAGATTCTCAGTTCAGTCCTCTGGGCTAGGAGGGCTACCCTTACATGTGTGAGGAAGCAAAAGAACTTGTTTTCTCAGTTTTATACCAGGGTTTTCCAGTTGTATTTGCTTTCTGCCTACCGTGATATCACTTGTAGGAGCCCTATTTCAGTTTTTAGTGTGAGAAAAGGAGCTATGATTCCTCTTTTCAAGCCAGTTGGGGAATTATTTATTTAAAGGTAGAGACACTTAAATGATTGTTTTAAGGAAGCATGACAAATGAGACGATGCAGTTCTCTACTTCATCCTTCTCTGGAGATGAACTCAGAATGCTCATGACTTAGAGGCTTCTGTCTGGCTAATGTTAAACCAGCTGACAACTGGTGGCAGGGACTGAAGTCCCAAACTCCTTGACAGGTTTATGTTATTGCAGCAAGATGAAGAAGCTGCCTGGATGCATTAGATCACCAGTCCTGGCTTCCAGAGACAGAGGCCTGCAAACCAGCCCTTCGCGCATAGAGCTCTTCTGCCACCAGCCAGGCAGAGGTAGAAAAGCTAATTGCTCATTTGAGAAGTATCCCTTCTGTCACCTCCCAACCTCCATCATATTGTTCTCATCCTCAATCCCATTCACTTTAAATAAATTCCAACATTAAGTAGAAATTAATAAAGCCATTCAATAGGCTATTTAGGCAAGTACTGTTGCTAGACATATAAGGATGTCTTTGGGCAAGGGCTTGACTCCAGTTAACCAGATCTGAACTCTTTCTCCTGTACTCTGCTCATTAGGGACTCCACAAGAGTCAAACAAGAGCACATTGCCTTATCACTGCAAGCGAAAGGCTCTGGGGACAGCTTTTCTATCAATAGCCAGTAGAAAATGGCTTATTAGTAACTAGTGGACAAACTTTATTGCACCGAGCTGGTGGACAGTGGCTTCCATTAATCATGGGCCTGTAAGAAAACCAAGAATTGTGTGTTTACAGCTTGTAGCAGGTCCAGTAATATCTGGCTCTCCTTCATGGGCACACATTTAAACTCCATGTCCTAGTCTTGCATCTGGGTGAAGTGTGGCCAATGAAATAAATGTGGAAATGATGCATATAACTTCCAGTTTGACCTTAAAGCATTCTGCCTGACCTTCTACACTCTCATTTCAATCTGCTTGTCCAGAAGTGAAGGATTATGTGATAGAAGAGCCACATGATGGAAAAATCCCAGATTCTTGAGTGATTGTTTGAAGAACTACTCAGAAGTGTAGCACTTGCGTTGGACTTTGCACAACTAAAAGTAAATCTTTATTTCATTAAGTTACTGAGATTTCGTTTTGTCTGTTTTAGCAACATAACCTAACCTATCCTTCCCTGACTCATACAAGAGGTCCTGATGCCTGTTGTCAAGTGGATGAGCAAGCAGGGGAAAGGTTTGTCACACAGTTGGCAAAAGCTATTCTTCTATTTCTAAGTAGTACAGTATTACCTATTATCCTTTGCATTAAAAAATAAATGCATGAACAGAAGGAAAAAATTCTTTGACTTCCCATTCATCTCCATTTCCACTTCTATGGTCATTTTCACAGGAACATTTTTGAAGAACAGTCTTTTTTTCTTCATTTCCAAACTTACTTTCTCCCAATGAAATAGTTTTAAATGGCTCCCAAATTTATGACCTTTTCCTCAGCTCCATCGTGATGCAACCAAGTAACCTGCTTGGTAACCACATCATATTTCTCCACATAAGCCAAACAAGGAGTCATTCTTGTTTTCCCTTTTCTGTCACTCCCCAGATTTATCAATAAATTCTGTCAGCTTTACTTCCAAAATGTTTTGGACGACTTCTCACCACTACCACTGCTATTGCAAAGGTCCAAGCCACCATTTCTCTCTAGGACTGCTTTATATCATCTTGAGCTGACGATATGACAATTTCATATGGTTCAACCTAATTAATTGCCTCCTAGCCATTGCCTGCTCCCATATTTGCCACTCAACAGTTTATTCTCCACATGGTAGCCAGAGTCATCTTCATAAAAGACATAAAGTGGATCCTGTATCTCCCTGGTTTAAAACCTCCTAAGGTTCTCTGCTGCATTTAACATTAAGTTTGAAATCATGACCCCAAGTCAGTTCCCCGTTGGATGTGACCTCTACGACCTCCTGAATAATTCCACTCTTTCCCCTATCAAGCACCTCTGAGAAATTCCTCTTGACCTTTCCATAATTCCCTCACTGCACCCTCAAATCACCGCCCCCTTTTTCTTGGGATACAGAATTATAATGACCCAGAGTTTAGAGTCAGAAAAGTACTTGGATCCTTTTACTTCTGATTCTGTGATGTGTGGTAGATTTCTCGAATTTCTTGAAACTCAAGTTCTTTATTTGTGAAATGGTGATGATCTATCTCAGAGGGCTATTGTACAGATTAAGTGATGTAAATTATTAAAAGTGCTTAGTACCCTGTCTATTACTTTGTATATAAAGTTGGCATTTATCATGTGGCCTTCGAGCCACTCTGTCTATCCCAGTCCATCCCCCTTTTCCTTTCTAAATAATCACTTCTCTATTCTTGACTCAAGCCTGGTTTAATTCAAACATCTGACTCATTCTCCTTCCCTCCTGGTCATCTGACTCTAACAGTCCTTTATTGTATAATATCAGCTTTTTAAGGGGTTCCTTTACTTCAGAAAACTTGTCTTTGGGATGTAAGCATGATTGTTTTTGCCTGTGGGAATGATAAGAACACTGAGCAGAGAATTAACAGTCAGGAAATCTACATTTGAAGGCTCAGACACTTTCAAGTTATGTGACATTGAACAAGACCTTTAACTTTTCTGAGTCTTTTTTTTTTTTTTTAAATCTGGAAAATGAGGTATAGCACCCATCTTGCAGGGTTGCTGTGATACATAAGATCATATGAGTGAAAGTGCTATAATGTAAAGTACAACGTAGATTAACTCAGAATAATTACTCTCTTTTGATATTAATACCCATAAAAACCTAACACCTGTGATTTCCACTCTCAAGGCACATGTAAATTGCCATTTGCTTTCTTTAGAGTCACTTCCCAACCAGTCTTTTTTCATTGTCAGAGCCTGGATTGGCTATGTTTCATTTGGGCTTCCTGAGCCCTATCTTAGGGTGAGAGAATTACTGTGGGTAGGGACACAGATCTATTAAGAGTTGCCAAATTTAGCAAATAAAAATACAGGATACCACCCCCCCCCGCCCAGTTAAATTTGAATTTCAGATAAACAGAAAATAAGTTTTAAATATAAGTATGACCTGTACAATTCATATTTTTCTGGCAACCTTGAACCCTGTAGAAAACTTGGTGGACACCAGTCCTATGCTGCGGTCATTCACTGTGGCCTGAAATCTAACATGACATCTTGATTATGCTCTGGCAAGTTTTCAGGACACAGGCCACCCTTTGGCCAGTCATTACACACAGGAGGCTGTTCTTGGTGGCCATGATCAACTCGGGGAGCTAATTAAGTGTGGCTATGCATGGAGCTCTCATGGTACAAGAAGACTGACCTTAATTTTAAGGTCTCTGTCGCCTGCGTTCTGAGTCTTTGCTTCTTTGGTAACCAATAAACACCCAGAAACTCAGTGGTGACTCCTGAGTTGAAGTCAATTTAAAAGTCAATTACCGAGCATCTGCCTTGTGCAAGGCTTTGGGCACAGGTGTGAATCAGACCTAGTTCTTGCTCTAGAGGAGCTTGAAACCTCAAAAGTTGACAGTTTCCACATCAGAATTAGCTTCCGATTTCAGCTTCTCAGTCTCTCCTTAGTTCTGAAGCATGACTCTATAACATTGCTCCAGTAAGTAGCTCTTCCTCAGGCCACTGGATAGGGAGTGGGCAAGACTTCATACCGCAAACTACCAGATGCTCTTCTTTCTTGGTGGAATAGTCCTAGGATCCTGGAGAATTTCCCCCAATGTTTATCCTAGGGAACACTCCATATACACATAAACACAAGCACAAACACATGTAGAATTTATTGCCTTTTCCTGACCAAACTTGATTCTAATTAGGTTAACTTTCTTTGTTAACCACTACATTTCCTCCTCATTCTGAAGCTGCTGACCATGTGACATGGTGTTTCTGCTTTAGTGCCAGGTGGTCAAACATAATAGGGCTTATCCTGGATGTCCCTACCCCTGCCTCTTAGCCCCTCAGGCCAGCTCATCCAAGTGGGCTCCTTGGAAACCTGCAGCACCCCCTCCCTGCCCTCCCGCCCCACTCCAGCTCCTTGCCAAGGAGAAAATAAAGCAGAAAAGGGAGGTTGGGCCAAAATCATGGCAGTTACAGCACATACACCAACTTTTTGCAGCTCTCGAAGTTTTGTTACTAACATCACTGCCCTTATCCTTCTGTCTTTGTGAGTTTTTATCTTTAAAATAATCCCTTAACTTGTTTTTGAGCAGTTGTTTTACTGTTGCATTAGAAGTGCTCAGGGACATACAAACGTAAACCTGTGTATTCAGGCTGCCATCTCTATGAAAAGCTCAAGCTTACACTTTTTTTGTTATGGTTGTCAACTGATGGGTCATTGGTGCTAATTCAGGTACTAATTTACGGTAAAGAAGGAAACTATTCAGTGCAAGCAAACAGCTCAGTAGTGATACAGGCCAGCTATGGAACAGCTTAATAGTGTTACAGCTCAATTATGGAGCAGCATGGCTGTGAGGAGGCCCTGGGGTGAGGCCCCTCTCCAGCTAGATGGCTCTGCTCTGCCTTGCTCATTCTGTTCTGGTGTGACCCTTGTCGTTTCATCTTTGGTGGTTTAGCTCCAGCCAAGGAAATATAGTCTTCAGTAGAAAGACAAAGTATACTCCCTGAGCCAGAGGGTTATTGACTTATATAGGCAGAAGTCACCACACTTGGTCCCTGATTGGTCCATCCTCATACAAATGAGGACTTTGAGCCCTCACAGTTTGATCCAAAAGTCACTGTCCGATTGGTTAAAATGGAGCTGCTCTGATTGGTCAGTAAAAATGCTGATGAGGATATAGCTGCACAGCTCTAAATAGACAGGGAAAGCCTTAGTGCTATTGATTGAAATACAATTCCAGGAGCTTCTTTATAAGGGCTGGCTCAGATGGCAGTAATAGAGTACAGGCAGTCAGTTCAGTGCAGACTTTTTCCTGCTATTTGTGTGAGATGCCACTATGTAGAAATGGCTGCCAGGCTCTGTTTTTTAAATTTGAGCTCAATTAGCCACCAGGAGCTCTTCTTAGTAGGTATCTTCTTTCTCAGGGTCCACACAGTTAAGCTTACTTACACTCTTGACTATCGTTCTATACCTCACCTCTATGTTTCACTATCTATGAAAGATTTTCAACAGGAGACTACTATGTTTGCATCTTTAGAAAGTTAACTTCGGCAATGGTGTAGGAGACAGAGATCAAATTGTGGTAGTGAAGCCATGCTGAGGCTAAGAGCCACAGACTCTTACAAAAAGGAATGTTGTGGAGTCTCACCTCATTGGGAGCATCATTTGGTGCTCTGAGAGCTGTTCAAGAGATTAAAACTTGCTAGTAAAAAGTTACTCTTAAAAGCCCCTTAGGAAACAGTCACATCAGAGTCAAAAAAGCACTGTGTTTCCTCAGCTTTGGATCAGATTGTTGTTTTAGCCCTTGAACACCAGAAGTAGTTGACTTGCATTTGTTGAATAAGAAATATTCATCTTTAGACCTTATATTCACATTCAACATGGTACTGCAGACATGATGGGGGCCACAAGTTCTTGTCTGCCCGTCACCACAGCACAGGAAGTAGGTTCTCACCAGACATTGTGTCTGCTGGTGCCTTAATATTGAACTTCCAACCTCCAGAACTGTGAGAAATAAATTTATGTTGTTTACAAGCCACCTAGTTTATGGTATATATTTTTGTTATAGCAGCCCAAATAGAGTAAGACAAATAGAGTGTAGGGGGAGGTATAGAAAGCTAGGGGAATAGTTTTGCTATAGAATAATAATTCTTAAAGTGTGGTCCAGGGCATCTCTGAGACCCTTTCTAGAGTCTGTGATGTCAAACCTATTTTCACAATAACACTAAGACATTGTTTTCCTTTTTATTCTTTTGCTCTCATAAAGTGCTGATTATTCCAGAGGCCACATGACATATAATGACATCATTTCTCTATCAGCTAATAGAATATAGTATAGTTTGTATACTGTGTTTTAAAAATTTCTCAGTTTTAATTTCTAAAATGGTAAATGTAGATATAGTCTACCTAATAAGAAGCATGTTCAGGTCTTCAATAATTTTCAAGAGTGTAAGGGGGTCCTGTGATCATCATACTCAAGAACTGCTGCTATGGAAAAAAGAAAATTAATTTTTTTTCCCCATATATTTCCATTAGTGCTCAGAAAAGCATTTAAGGGTACTTGCAAAATGCCTTCAGAACCCTAACTCCTCACTCCAGCTGCCAAGATCTTGAATGCCCTACCCCAGCCTCTCTCTTCCATTGGATGACTGTGATCTATCAACATCGGTATTCTCTTCATTTCCAGAAGATATGAAAACTCTGCATTTCAGTATACTGTCCTCTGTTCTTTTCCCATGCCTCCCACCTTCAAATGCTGGGCTGCTTCCCTACCCCAGAACTCAGGTCAACTCCTCAGAGCAGTTCCCCTGAGCTCCTCTATCTCAGTGGGACTTCTTCCTAATTATCTCCAACTCAGCACCAATTTTTTTTTCACTGTAGAATTTAACACAAGTTATAATTAGTTTATTTGTTTACTTGTAACAACTGCTTCCTCCCAATAAACTGAGAGCTGAGATCATGTGTGTTTCATCTTGTTTTAGCATAAGCTGGCACATACAAGCTACTCAATACATATTGAATGAATGAATTTTTTTCTGTTTCCCCCCCCCAAGTTTATTGAAATATAATAGACAATCAGTTGCTTGTATTTACGTTGTACAATTCAATGAGGTTTTTTTTTTTTTTCAATTTTAGTTGGCATTCAATAATGTATTAGTTTCAGTTGTACAGCATAGTGATTAGAGATCTATATAACTCACAAAGTGGTCACCCCTGTAAATCTAGTACCTCTCTTGCCCCTTACATATTTTTACAACATTATTTACTATTTTCCTTATGCT
The DNA here is from genome assembly GCF_000151845.1 of Pteropus vampyrus. Lineage (NCBI taxonomy): Eukaryota > Metazoa > Chordata > Mammalia > Chiroptera > Pteropodidae > Pteropus > Pteropus vampyrus. The sequence continues at coordinate 4,665,584 of NW_011888948.1, forward strand.
ACACTTTATATCTCCATGACTATTTTGTATCTATCCATATATATTTCTTAATCCCTTTACCATCCCTCACAACCTCCTCCTGTCTAGTAGCCTCAAAATATTCTCTATAACTATGAGTTTGTTTTTGTTGTTGTTATTGTTTATTTTGTTCTTTATATTCCACATGCACGTGAAATCATGTGGTATTTCTCTTTCTCTAACTGACTTACTTCAGCGCAATACCCTCTAGGTCCATCAAGGAACTTTTTCCACCCCCTTCCTTTTAGTCTGTGTGTGTCTTTTAATCTGAAATGAGTCTCTTGTAGGCAGCATATGTAGGAATCTTGTTTTCTTATCCATTCGGCCACACTATCTTTTGGTTGGAGCATTTAATTCTTTTCCATTTAAGATACTTGTTGATAGATATGTAGTTATTACCAGTCTTTATTCCTGTTTATGACACATATTTTTTCTTCTTAAAGAAGTCCCTCCAACATTTCCTGTAATACTGGCTTGGTGATGATAAATTCCCTTAGCTTATATTTGTCTGGGAAGCTCTTTATCTGTCCTTTGACTCTAAATGATAGCTTTGCTGGATAAAGTATTCTTGATTGTAGATCCTGGGTTTTCATCGCGTCGAATACTTTTTGCCAAGCCCTTCTGTTCTCCAAAGTTTCTTTTGAGAAATCAGCTGCCAGTCTTATGCCAGTCTAACTGCTTTTCTCTTGCTACTTTTAAGATTCTCTCTTTATATTTAATTTTTGACATTTTAATTATGATGTGTCTTTGTGTGGGTCTCTTTGAATTCCTTTCTTGAGACTCTCTGAGCTTCCTGGGGTTGTATGTCTATTTCCTTCACCAGCTGAGGGAAGTTTTCTATCATTAAATAGCTTTTTAACTTCCTGTTTTCCTTATGGTAGCCCTATGACATGGATATTTTTATATTTAATTGTGTCACTTAGGTCCCTTAAATTATTATGATATTCTTGGCTTCTTTTTTCTTGCCATTCCAATTGAGTGTCCTTGGCTTCCTCATCCTCTTTATCGGTTGTTCAGTCCTCTTCTTCATCCATTCTGTTGATTCCCTCTAATATATACTTCATCTCAGATAATGTATTCTTCATTTCAGACTGGTTCCATTTTATAATTTCCATTTCCATTTTTATGGGTTTTTTTCTTATATTTTTGTTAAAGTTCTCACTAAGTTCATCTACACTTCCCCTCAGTTCATTGAGCATCTTTATAACCAGTGTTTTGAACTCTGCATCTGTTAGATTGCTTAAATCCATTATTCCTGAATCTCTGTTCTGTTCTTTCATATGGTTTCTGCTTCTTTGTCTTCTCATTTTGGCTGCCTTTCCATGTCTGTTTCTATGTACTAAGCAAAGCTCCTGAGTCTCCTGGTCTTATTACTGTGGATTTGTGTAGTAGGCGTCCAGTGGCACAGTCCTGAGAGGGGTTTGGCTGCAGGTCAAGTTTAGCACCAGCCTGTGCCTCCCACAGGGGCACCTGTTAAGATTCAGCAAGCAATCCACAGATGCTGTGCTTATAGCTGCCTCAAGAAACCACTCCAGAAACCAAGGCCTGCTGCCACCAGCGTGAGTCTTGGCACTGCTCAGCAAGGAGCACTGGACTCCTAGAGGACACAACTGGATGTTGCTTGTGTGAGCCAATGAGTTAGGGGAAGTGGAGTTTCAGGGAATCCCCTGAGTGGAGTGATTTCTGTTATTCAGTTTGATGATGTCTCAGCTATGGTGGCGCTGTGCTGGCACACTGGGAGGAGGGATGGTTCAACAGAGGAACAGTAGATACTGCCAGCACTTCTCAAAAAAGAAAGTCTCACCTCCGGCCCTTGCTCCGACAGCTCAGTGCTCCCCTGGTACTCACTGAGGAGCTGACCCAGTGCTGGTACTCAGAGAGCGCGAGTCCATCACTGCAAAAGTCCATTTGCAGACATGGTCCCTTTAAGAGGTGTCTGAAGCTACCAGCTGCAGCTGCCACAGCTTCTGTCCCACTCAGCTGCTCAGGACTGGGTACCCTTGTGCCTTCACCCCCTCCTCCCTCCTTCTGTTACAAGGCGATTTCTTATTTCTCTCCCTAGTTGTAGGGCTTCTGTTCATCTAGACTCCAGGTGACTCTGCTTGCTGTTTGCTCCATGTTTCCATCACAACTTTGACAATGAATGAAGCTTCTACCATCTATGTTATTTTGCCTGGTCTCCTCCAAATGAATTATTGGTTAAGGTAAAATTAAGTGAGAAAATTGGGGTGAAGATAAAATAAGAGGAGATGTACTATGAATTTTGGGGAGAAGTTAGAATGCAAAATGCAAGTGCAAGATACTTCATGTTTGCTAAAGAGAACAAAAATGTGGCCTTAAACTTTTTCACAGCAAATTCAGAGAATGGAACTCTCAGTTATGTGATTCAGGCCCCTGAGATAAAATCAGGCTTTTTCAGGAAAGGCACAGTTATTCCCAGTGTTCATCCTTAAGAAGTGTTTATCTTGGAGGGTCAGAGCCTCAGGAAGTCTTAAATCAATATATTAGAGCATAAGTCCAATTTCCGTTTAATTGTAAAGGCATCTCCCTCTTGAAAGACAACAATATTTATTTGCTATTGTTGGTTGTAATTTTTCTTTAAATGGAAAGGTAATGTATTATTATTTTTTTATTATAAAAGTCATTTATTTTCATTCTTAAAATCCAAAAAGTATGAAAGTTTATACTTATTTTATTTATTTTTCTACACTCCCCCCAAAAATGATTATACAACAAATTGTTTTGTAATATACTTTCCTCACTCAATAGTATTTGTTATCTTTCTATGTCAATTCACATAGAACCAGATAATGATTTTAATATCTAACAGTATCTTATTTTGTGGTTCTACTATAATTTGACTCATCCTCTTTTTCTTGCCTAAATTTTTGGTATTCTAAATACTCTAGTATCACTTTTTCTATGCCTTTATTCATCAGTCTAATTATTTCCTTAGAATGGCAATTTTCTTTCCTTTCTTCTTTTATTTCTTTCTACCTGCTCCTTTGGCACGAGTTTGAAATTTAGCCCTAAGATAAATCCTAGAAAATGGAACTGCTAGGTCAAATTATGAGTATAATTAATGTTTTAATAAATGTTGCTAATTTGCCCTCCTGAAATAATGAATCAATTTATATATTCTCTGGTTGTGCTTGAGAATTTCCATTTCCTGGTGGTCTCCCAAACACCATTCTTTTTTTCATTATATTTTTTATAGCTTTATTGAGGTATCATTGATATACAATAAACCATACATATTTACTACTATTAAATATTTTCTCGGTATATGAAACATGATGTTTCGCCAATTTAATTCACTTTGATTGAGCATCTTAGCATATGTTCATGGAACATTATTTTGTGTGTTGCCTGTTTCATTGCCAATTTCTCACTTAATTTTTGGTCTTTTTCTTATCTATAGATAGATCTATAGATAGAAAATCAGATTTGGATTTGCTATTAAAGCCAATATTAAAATTAAAATGTCAGTGTACTCCCCAACTGCTTGGCTGACTTCTGTGCCAAAGTCTGCCCTGCCTGGTACTGTGGCATCGCTAACCACAGATGAACAAGGCCTCAAGAAGGAAAATGACACCAGCTGGGGAGGAAGCTGCTCTTGGTTACTGTACCAATTGGGGCTCCACCAGAGAAACAGAAGCAATAGGAGACACACACACACACACACACACACACACACACACACACACACACTCACACTCACACTCACATTTGTTTGTTGATTGACTGATTGATGGTAAAGAATTAGCTTACATGATTGTAGGGCTAGCTAGGCAAATCTAAAATCTGTAGGGCAGGCCATCAGGAAGAGCTGGAACTCTTGGGCAGGAGCTAAAGCTGCAGTCCACGGGTGGAATTTCTTCTTCCTCAAGAAGACTTTAATTTTGCTCTTAAAACCTTTCACTGACCAAATTAGGTTCGCCTAGATTATCAAAGATAGCTTATGGGGTATCTAATAGAAGATAACACTTGAATGGCATTTTACAGGTTGCAAATATTTTCAAATATGTGGTTTCAATGATAATTTTTCACAACCCCTATAAGTGAGACACTGTCAATGTCATTATAAACAGGAAGGTTTGGAAGCTCAAAGAATTGATATGACATGCCAACATATAGCTAGTGGAGCATAGATTTAACAAGTAACAAAACCCAAATTATATTCCCAAGGGATTGAAAATGAATATCTATTTTTTGTATATCTAGGTCCTGGGAAGAGGGTTCCCTAAGTGAAAATTTGTTGGAGAATAAATCGTATGTAATTGGAGTGCGCAATTTTAGCATTTGGAGTGTGATTACTATTCTAACTCTAGCAAGTAGTAAAACACACCTGTTTCCCAGGCAAGGTGTGCACACTGACTTTACATTTATACACCAGCGATTTAAGGCTGCTCAGTAACTTTTCCATGATAACAAATTTCTTTAATGAATTGCTCACTTGAGCTCTAGGTAGAGAAAATTGATGTTTTTAAGCACCCTCTTGCTGGGCCCCAGGTGTACAAAAAATAAGTATCCAACATATTTCATACCTTGGGAATAAAATTGGGTTTCATTGCTTGATAGACCGGTGACCCATTATCCAATCTCACCTGTAAAGCTTGTAATGAGTTGTCATTGAGACCTTGTATGTGAAAACATTTGCAACCTGTAAATTACCATTCAAGTGTTATCTTCTATCAGACACTCCATAAACTCATCGGGACTGCTCTGATGAGGACATTAGGAAGGTGATTTATAATTCATGAAGAGTCTTATTTTTGTGGCTTTATGCCTGAGACTCCTCTCTGAAAGTTAGCTTGAGAAGAGAAAGCTGAGGTAATCTGGAGATGCTTGTCTTTAAAAGTGTGAATTTGTGGTAGTAGTGAAGCACCCAGGGTGTGGGTAACTATAAGTGTGGGGTCTGTGGATGGACGCCAACCTTCCTTTGGTTTAGCCCAGTTCCTTAACTAGATCCTCTGGGGCTTTCTTGTCCCAATGAACTCGGCCCCACACTGACACAAGCCAAACTCACCCACTTATAACTATTTCCTCAGCCTTCCCAGCTATACTAGTTTATGCTAACACATTAATATGTTCTCCCAGTCCTATATCAACCTCAGACCTGGGAACAGGTGAGGACTTAAACAATAATATTTTATACTTGTGCTTTTTTTCTGTATCAACTGCACCAGAGCTTTGGCCGTATGGTAAGGGAATAAAATGACTATTTATTATGCATCTATTATTATGTGATAGATACTGAGCTTTTATATTTTAAAATGAGTGGCCAAAGAAAGTCTCTCTGAGGAAGTAATATTGATTCTGAGTATGAAATGACAAAGAGTAGGCAGAAATGCAAAGATTTTAATAGTGAGAATAGAAATGCAAAAGATCCGAGGTACAAAGAAAACTGCTATGTTCAAAAAACAGAAGGAAGGTCATGACTGGAGGGATTCAGGGAGGGATCGGGGAGCAGGCAAGAGCTAGATCACATAAAGCTGCCAATGCCATGTTAAGAGTCTGGATTTTATTCTTTGCACAACAAGAATGGGTTGGAGATTATATGTAAGTGAGTACTGTGCTCTGCAGTACATTTGAAAGTGAACACCTTGGTGAAGGGAATGTTTAAGGGAACAAATGGCAGCCAAGTGATCAGTTAGAGGTTGTTTCAGGTCCAGGTGAGAGCTAATGGTTCTTGGAACTGCAGTGGTAGCAGCGGAGTTGAGAGAATTTGACAGCCTATTGTATGGGCACTAACATTGTGATTGAGAAGACCTCAAAGTGCGCTTATGCTCTAATGCAAGGGAAAGGAATGTAGTAAACAAAATTATGTCTTTGGCCATGATTGCAACTAGACATCAAGTCAACAGATGGGGAGATTAGTTGAGATTAACATCTTTTCTTTCTCCTCATTTCTATGACTGTTAACGTTGTTTAGGAAAGAGAAATATAT